>NC_056728.1:760086397-760386397 GCF_019279795.1 Protopterus annectens | reverse complement strand
ATTAATAGATTTGTGGTGTACAGCTGAAATTTGGAACATAGGTAGAATACATACATATACACAGGTACAGTACATACATTGTAGATTAGCCAGTGTTTGTGAGTAAGATTGAAAACTATTATCAAGTACTCTAGATTTAGTATGTATACTTTACACCGTATACTTTTCCTGTTCCTTGCTGTGATTGTTAATTTTGTTGTTTTACACATGGAACCTCATCAGTTCAACAGGAAATGCACTTGCCTTTGGTGCAGAAGGCTGTGGGTTCTCACCAGGTAGTTGGATTAAATTTCTAACACTGCAATGCATCATACGAGGGTGTTACACTCCTGCATATGACATCCTTCGCATGAGATATTAAATTGTAGACCCCCATCTACCTAAGTTAGTGGTAGCTCAGGTGAACTTAAAAGATCCTGCACTTATCAAAAAGAGCAGGTCATTTATTTACAAAAATTAGATATTCATTGACATATTTACATACAAAGAAATGGGTATTATTTCTCAAAATTTGACCTTCACCCTTTCTGGCATAACCACAGTCTTATTTTTTCATAATATGTCAGACAAAATCCGCATTTGGTTAAACAGAATTTAATTCACCCTAACATGCCACAAAACCCATAATATACCAAATAAGTTTGTGTCTATTTTTCAGCACATTGTGGTCCTTGCTTTGGTCCAGACTGAATAGTGTCTATGTTTGTGGCTTCTTTGTTAGTAAGTATTCAAGTAGCTTTTCTTTGTTCAGTTTGTCCACATTGTTTTTTAATCTTTCATATTGCAAAAATTCATACTCTACAATTTCAATTTGTGTACAACACAGCATATTTTGCTTACAGCTTTATATATCATGCTTTCTTAACAGCCAATTTATTTAGAGAAAGTCTCCATAAAATGTCTTGGCATGCTGTCAAATCTCAGCATCTCTTTCGTCTATTCTGTATCAGTTTTCTATTATCTATACTTTTTTTTCAAGGGTGAACAATCTAAAGCTTATGTAATACTTTATAGCATTCCCTTCTATTTTTCATAGCTTTCTTTATATTTAATTTCAACAATAATATTTTCTTTTGATATCTCATTATTTCTTCATTTTCTAGAGATGTTTTCTTTTAAAATTTGCATCAGTTCTAAGAAACATTCATATTTTATTGTCAGAATTTGTGACACAACCCCGTCAGCTTTTCTTGTTATTTATATCCAATACAGATGTAAAGGTACAGCACAAATTACTGGATTTATTAATCCCAGTCCTTCCTTCCTTTTCAGGTAAAGGCAGCACCCCTCTTTTTACAGGTTTTAACCTTAATCCTCATATCAAATGAAATATCATAGTTATAATGTCATTTTCAACTGCTGCAGCTAACATGAAAATATTAGCCATAGAAGCAATTTTTCCTAAAATGACAGAATTTATTAGGTATACTTTCTCCTGAAACTCACCCTAAATGTTTTCCAGAAATGGAATATGTCTCTTAACTGTTCCACTAATTTCTTCCATTGGTTTTGAATTTTATCATATTTTCCAAACCTGATCCCTAAAACAGATATTTCTTTCCTAGGAAAACAAATTCCCCATATTTTCATCACATCTCCAAACCTTTACGCTTCCCTTTATTTAATTCTAAGCATTGTCTGTTAGTGTCATCCCCAGAGCTATCAAGACTTCCATCATTAAGCTCTTATTTTTTTGGTATGATTACTAAATATGCATATGATAAAAAGAGAGGAATTTTTATTTTTTTCCACATATCACATATGCAGCCTCTGCCTATTTTGTGTTTCACCTGCTGCTGCATTCATTAATAATGTAAACAGTACCTGCTCATTGGGCAACCCTGCTGTATATCACACTAGACTTCAGTTTTGTCATTCATCCATACAGTTACCAAAATTTTTATTGTATTATATTGTTGCATGCAGACTGCAATAATTTCAATATTTTGCTTGGAATTCCTTAATCATCTAGTGTCTGCCATAATACATTATAGTCTACACAATCAAATGCTTTGATTATATTTCCCACCATAATATTTGGTTCTCCTCCTTTATTTATGCCATCCACCACCTCCCTCAACAAAATTAACATCTTTTGACTTTGTCTTCCCCTTACACAATATATTCTTGGTATGACAACTTCTTTTATCACATTATCAAGTCTTATCTAAATAATTTTTATAAAATTGTTATAACTGTCATTGTTGAAAGTGATAAGGATGCTAGTTTTCTATATTTGTCCCCCACTTTTTCCGTAGTAACTTTATCACACCTTCACATATTTCAGGTGTACAAAAAAAAATCTGTCATCCATTCATTTAAGAACATTGAGAAAAATTTTAACTGCAGACATCTAATTTTGATACGTTCCATTTGCAATGCCATCTAAGCCAGAAACTGAATTGTGTTTAAGCCTAACACTTTCTTTAAATCACGTAATTTAATATACCCAGTTAAAGATTTTAATACTTCAATAGATTTTTTTTCTTCACCCCAATACCTTTTTGGTAGTATACTTCTTCCTGTAACATTCCATAATCAGTTCTCATAATATCTTCATGTTTTGTCTTTAATTTCCCATCCTTGCCTTGTGTTTCTCTTATAATAGTATTTTCTTCCATAGCCATTTTAACTAGAAAGAGACTTACTTCTTTATTCCTGGCTTGTAAGTAATAGTTCTGTTTATACATTGGCCGGGATTCACTAATCCTCTGTGTAAGACTAAATAAGTCTTACACGGAAACTGCAGCCTAAGAGGAAGACGTCAGCACACCATGCATATTCATGAGGGCGTGCTGACTCAACTCTAAGGCTAACACGGAGCGTGCACGAGTGCAGGGGGTATGTCGGACTGCCGAGCAGTCCAAAAATCCACCCCCCTGCAAGTCCCTCAATCTGCAAATGTCAACTGACATGAGCGAGTCCACTCAAATGTGTACATACTCAACACTACACTCCCCCACATTCTAAACCCCTGTACAATTATAAAATGTAAAACTTTCCTTTTTTTTATTACTCCCGATATAGCTGTGGGTGTTTGCTTGGGTTTGCCCATTGCTTAGCTACAGTTAGCAGTTTAGAGATCAAAGAGGATAATAAGAAACTTATATGCAAATTAAGCCAAATAGCAATAGCATAGTGGTAGAGCCTTCGCACAAAGAGGAGGCAGTCCCGGTTTGAGTCCCACCACTCCCCTTTCTATTTTCTGTAGGAAATCTGTATAGAAAAAGAATTCCTGACATTTATCTTTTAAATATTAGTAGAAAGCATTGAAATGGCCTATGTAGTAGTGAACGATATTTTATATATATATAAGAAGGCAAAATTGTTATGCATACTGATGAATGCATAAGTAACGTATCTTAAGCAATGTGAAGCACTGCTAAGCCAAGTTTACCAGTATTAAGCACATTTAAGTATAATTGCTCATAGCTTAGCACTGCTTTAACTAGCACAATGGCTTTGCGTGGAGCTGCGCATCGTGCCAACTAGTGAAAACAAAACATGTTTGCGCGTAGCTGTGCATCGTGCTAACTAGCGCAACATCGGGCAACGCAGAGCAACATTGGGCAAAGTTGAGCAAAGTTGGCTAAACACAGCCACACCTCCTAGCCGGTCTGGCCTGTAGTAAAATAAAAAGCAATGACAGGCCTCAAACCCAGGATACTGTGCACCATAATCACAGTACTGAACCACTAAGCCATGACAGCTTTTGATATGCATGCACTTTCAACACACACATACATATTAATGAAAGTTTACCCAGTGCTAAACAGGTGTGCTTTCAGCTGAGAATTTCAAAACCGGCCAATCACAAATAAGTGTGGGAAATGAGGCATATTTAAGCCCCATAGGCGGGAATACATGCCATAACTGGTTGTAGCTCCCATCTGCAGGCAGCATGACCTGTGTTGGAGAGGGCTCTCACTTTCGAGCGCAACGGTGGGGCATTTAGGAGTCAAAAGTGATGGTTTGGCTCCTCTTCCATAGTCATGATGACAGACTCCTGCAGGGCCTATTCCAGGGCACTGAATACAAAGTGGAAGCCTGGAACCATCTAGTACATGATCTCACCAGTGTCACAGGCATCCCACGGACTGCTGAGCAGGTCAGACACCACTACTCAGACCTGAAGAGATGGAAGCAGGACCAACTGAACCAGTGGATACAGGAGGCCCGTGGGATGGAAAATGTCCCACTACTGAGTAGGTAGCCATGGAATGAAGTATGTAAGAATTGCTATTGTAGTTTATGTTATGGATAGGTATATGTCTCACTATCACTTAATTTACCTCACAGCTGCAGGTGTCCGTGCTGCGAATCAGCAAGCCTATGCAGATAAGCTGCTAAGGCTGCACTACCAGGCAGGTTAGTAATTATTCTGCATGTATTGTTATATAAAATAAGTGAGAGAGCATGAAAAAGAGTGTTGTAACCCATTAATAAAGGTATAATATGTCTTGAATAAGTCTTCTGCATGCACTGTAATATCAAATAAATGAGAGAGCCTCTATAAAAGTGTGTAATGTAATTAATAAAGGTATAATTCCTGGAGTGTGTCCATGTCACTTTCTTTGATATGTTGTTGTACTATTGCATTATAGAAATATTACTGTTGTATTAAGCGCTGTCAACCCACACTTGGGTAGGCCCATATAAAGTGGAAGAAGGAAGTGCCAGTAGCTGTTAAGCATATATACAGTCCTCAACAGTTGGTTAATGGCTGGCATGTGTAAGTTAATCTGGCACATGAGTAGCTTGTTATTGTGTTCCCCAGAAATGTCAATGTGCTGCTAGAAATGTAGGGGGCTGTTAAAATATAATTGATAATGTCACCTGAACACATCCAGATATGTAGATATATAAATATAAATAAAATATATAAATACGTAGCAGTAACATCTGCATCCTGGACAGTCTGTATGTTAGATACAGGTCAGGTATATAAAGAACTAGCAAAACCCATTTCACAATTTAACGGACATTGCCAAGTGTAATAATACATGTAGGGGATATATACCTGCAGTCAATAGGAATGTAGTGTAATCTATAAGTACATTTAAGTTGTTAATGGAGGTATCTTTTTACAGTCTACTGTATGTGCATAAACAATGCAATTCTACATGTCAATGGGTATGTCTAATCTCAAAACATTTGTTGGGACATATGTCCTATTGGTTCAAAAATATCTGCATTTACTTTGATGCATGTGCCCTGTTCAAATACCACAATCTTGGTGGCCTGTTGCCACCAATCAATCCTGCATGCTATTGAAATGTCCATTGTTGTTCTATATATGTATGTGTTATGCTTGCTGTTCAACTGTTGGAACTCTGGTGTGTTGGGTTAATGGGAATACTACTGCATGCTGTTACAACTTATTTGGAATGCTGTTGGCTGTTAACAACCCATATTGTCATTAAATCCTCCTAAACCTAGAACGTATGGGAAGGCCAGTTCCAGCGGAACCCACTTGTCTTACCTCAGCTGGCGATGGCACCTGGCACCAGCAGGTCCGGTGCCCAGCCCGGGACCCCCTCCTCCATTGGTCCTGTGCCACCTTCAGGTGGAAGCACTGCAGGGGATGGGGCTTGTCCTCCCCATGCAAGCATGGCCAGAAGAGGGCCACCTATCACCCTCCAAATGGTCCGGGCTGTGGTGCGTAGGGAGATCGAGCGTTCAGTCGCTGATCCTCTATGCCAGCTTGAGGCACATGTGGCACAACTCACAGGTGAGCCTGCCCCTCCTACGCAGCCCCCAGCACAGCCACCCTCTGGGCTGTCAAGGTGCAGTGGTGACTGCCCATGGGTGGGGATCTCAGTTCCACTGATGCCATCTGTGGGCTCATGGGCTTGCGATTTCCAAACATCCTTCCCCGTCAATGGTGTTCACCCACCACATGTGTCATATTCTGCCCCTGTATGCATCTTGTTTGTCTTGTCTGTTTACCTCCCCAACCTACCTCCCCATATATAGCCACTTCCCCTACCACACATTCCACTCTCACCTAAAAAAAAAAAAAAAAGAGCAATCTGCTCCCAAAAAAAAGTACGCCTCATACATAGCTGCCCATTTTGCACACATGTCCGCTGGACACATAAACTGATATTTAATTGGCAGTACAACATAATTTGTTGTCCTCACCCCTCTTTCAGGGGTGGAAGGTTTCATATTTCCCCTCTAAATTTCTAGCATATGCACAGCTGTTGCTGTTAAAAAAATGGGCAGCTATGGATCTTCCCTACACCCATCTTGCACATCCTGAGCTGTTTTCACCACTGTCTTTCCCTCTTTGTGCCCCTTTTTCACCACTTTCCTATCTCCCTATTTTCTTTTCTTTCAAAGAAATGAGCGCGGGGTTTAGTGGGAGTAAGCACCTTTAAGCAGTAGTAAGCAGGTTTGCGCAAGTGTGCGCTTGTTTGGCTTAGCTAAGTATTGCTAAGCTTCGCGCAAACCCACTTACAACTGCTTAAAATTGCCTTAGTCACCCTGCATGTGAGGGCCTTTGTTCTGCTCAGCAGCAAAATAAAACACCTCTGTCAATCTCGAACCCCAGACCTTGGACTTGAAGTACCACTAAGCCACAGTAGATATACAGCAGGTTGTTGCTGAAATAGATATATCATGCATCAGAATGAGTGAAGGTAAAGGAAAGATAGGAATGCCATAATACAAAACTGTTCTGTGGAATTTTACCAGCAGTTGTTGTGGAATTGCATTACATGACTGTGATAACAGAACCAGCCATTCTAGCAGTAAATAAAGTTACAGCAGCACTTTACAACCCCCACACAGTATCATAGCAGGACAATCCCCACCCAAATGTACAAAATAACTGTGTGTTCAGGGTCCACCAAGGATGTAGGTAGGCATACTCAGTACTGGAATTGTCCAGTTTTCTTGAGCATCCTGTGCTAATGTCAACAATAAAAAAGCACAAACTGTGCAGAAGTGAGTACATTGATATTCACAGTATAGCAGTTCACAAAGAGTTCATGTGTCAAATGAATACATCTCAGTAACTACTTTTGTATGGCAGCTAATTGTATAAGTAGAAAAGAAACTACATACTCCCACGTATCTTGTGTTAGCATTTGTAGGGGTGAGTACAATTCTACACTGACAACTGTGTACTGGAAGTGGTAACATTCAGGTCTGAGTGTAACATTCAAATCACTGGCTACACCCCTAGCTTCAGATATAAGAAGTATACCAACCTTCTTACTTACACAACGGTGTCCACAGCAAACAAGCATGGGCCCCACTTTGGAAAGATGAAAGGGCTATGCCTACCTGACATAGCAATTTATAGCCTTGGGTTGCTATGACAGTGAGTACTGCAATCACCACACAGCAGGCTGCATGCAATTACCAAATGGTGGCCACTAATTGGTGCAGAGGCCATCACATGTATATGTGCAGATACCTATAAAACCAGACTGTACTTGCTGTCCACACATGCAATCATTCCATTGCTGGTATGGAGAGAGAGAGAGAGAGAGAGAGAGAGAGACAGACAGACAGAGACAGGCAGACAGACAGACAACATCTACAGCAACAGCAACAGAAAAAAAAAATAAGCAAAAAAAAAAAAAAAATAAAATTAAACCAAAAAAAAAAGACACACGGAGCTGAAATTTACAAACACATACAAAGGAAAGGTATGTAACAGATATGTATTTACTGGCATGTAGTAGATGTTTTAGAAGAGTACTCTACATACTTTGAATCATCCATATGTGGCAGCAGTATGTATCTATGCACAGATGCCATGCATAACTACTGCCATGGACAAATCAGTGTGTAGCTGTGTGCAGTGGGATATAACTGTGACATATGTAGCTCAGCATTAAATGTCAAACATCTTATCCATGTTATCTGTGTTCTGTACAGTAGTGTGTACAATGGCTGTTTGGGGGAGTAGCACATACAGCTATATAAACATGGATGTGACAGAGTAACAAATGCATGATAGTCATATTAATGTGTAGCTTAGCAGTGGCAACTGCTGTACCAGGCTAGTATGCTAATCTAGCATTTGCAGCTATATATACACCCTCTAATATTACTGTGTGCTCACATGTGACACCTGTTCATGTTGCAGCAAGGCCCAACAGGTCAGCCATGAGGTTCACGGACTTACAACAGTGTGGACCTTGTGTGTGTGTATGGCACACACATACGGAGAGATCTTTCTTTGTCAGATATATTAGCATCTGTACATGTGCATAGAGCAAGGGACATACTGCAACTGTTTGTGAAGGGTGGACATATATATGTTGTTGAAGATTATGTGCATATTTCTATGTAGGTTGTAGTGTGTGGCAAACAAGACAGCATATGGTGCTGGTATATGACATGTGGTGGTTAAACGCTGTGGGAATGATTTGTCAGGTTTGCAGTTTTGCAGCCAGTGAGGCCTGCTAAAGCTACATGGGCTGAGAACACCTTCAATGCATTCCGCACAAGACTGTGCAATATTATTACATAACTGTATACCTCACAACCTTCGCATAATTGATATTCCCACCATGAAAGGTGGACTGTATATGTGCCCATATATATATCTATATGTACACCAATGGATGTTTATATGTATGTATATATATATATATATATATATATATATATATATATATATATATATATATATATATATATAGAGAGAGAGAGAGAGGGAGACAGGGTCATAGTTACTGCGACAGATGCCTGGTGACACAGCCATGGACTCAAGCTCAATGTTGAAACTGCATTGGCATCCCTTCTGGCAAACACTCTGTACCCATGAACTACCACATAGGTGGTAGTCTACTTAACACCGAAAGTGTGATAAGAGACCATGGGACACAGGTGGACAGTAGTCTCCCCTGTGATAATCACAGTGCCACACTAGTCATGTAATCTGTCTACGTGGCACACCTCATCACATAAGGTGTGTCATCCAGGGAAATATAGGTCAGTGTTCCCCTCTACTCATCACTCATAAAACCCATTATAGAGTACAATGCCCCATTTGATATGTACCTCACAAGACATCTACAGCAACTGGAAAGGCCACAGACATACCACACAAAGAGTAATACCTGCCTCAAACAGATGCCGTATGCAGACCGCCCCACAAAACCACAGCTAGACTGTGTCGCATACTGCCTACCCAGAGGTGACCTCTGCCTAACATACAAAGCTATGTCAAACTCAGAGCTGTTGGACATGCTCCACGTAAACAGATCACAATCCCTACGAGCTACATGCTCTAGGGACCTAACCTTGTCACCTCAACAAACAGAACATGCTGGAGGGATAGATTCCTATCTCAGAGACATCCCATACTCTGGAACAAACCACCTGTCAATAGCAAACAAAACTTCTCATTAACAGTCATCGTGAATAATCCTGATGATTGGATGGGAGATAGGAAATACACCCTGGGAATCACCTCTGTGGCTCTGCTTGACAGGGGCACGTGAAATTAAATTATGTGTGTGTCAAAGGCCAGGGTAGCGTATGGCTAGGCTTCTATAGGCCCTAGGGCCAATAGCCTATTACCTACCTATGAACCGATACACATCCACATGTACTTGTTGCAATAATTGCTATGTGAGGTTGACTGAGTGTGATGCTGAATTTGTTGGTGAATGTGTCAAAGTTCTGTATATGTGTGTGATAGCTTAGTGGGAAACTGTTTCTGTCATGGTATTTTGTGTCTTAGCTCTGATCCCAGCAAAAGATCTGTATGCTATTGCTAGGCAGAAAAAGCTGCATGGCATACGGTCTGACGTAGTCCCTTGGTGTCAACTGGGTTGTGCCATTGTAGGCTAAAGCAGTGCATGTATGCTTATTGATTGGTACTGCTGGTGAATCCAAATCCCGTATGAACTGTAGTACTACCTGAAGCTGTAGGCCTAAACAGCACATTATGGTGTATGTCCACATTGCTTGGAACCACTGTTTTGTGTGTTCCCTGTAGTTCTCACAGATTACATACCTCAGGCATAAGGTTTTGTAAGTACTGACACACAGTACTGTATGGTACACAGGTAAAGCTCATCTGGGTTGCCATACCTTTGTGTCTTGTATGTATGTCTGATGTGTGTGTAGGTATGCCTGTAACATGCCCTCAGTCATATGTCTGTCACAGGATATAAGTGCATATCTAGCAACATGTATAGTCTAGTACAGCAGTATGCCACCTATATTAACGAACGTGCACATATGTTAGGCAGGGGTTTGCCATCAACAACTAGTGTGGTATACTGGTAATACTGTAACTGGACTTTACAATCATTGCAATGGAGGACATATTTCTTTATGCATTAGCTTGATATATACCTCCTGTGGCTAGGTGGTGCATTGTGTCGCATACAGTGTGCCATGTACTGTTGTATAGTCTTACATACTGGTTTCTCTTTGTTGCTGTGCAGAACATGGTCTGATATACAGAGCATGCCAGGCACTGTTAGGCAGTTGTGGGTTGAGCACTTATATGTGGTATTGAAAGTGTGTATCCTCTGACAGCCAATAGGTTCCTATATATGTCAGTTCACTGATATCTGTATTTTAGAATGTTGTGTGCCACATGACTTGCTCACACATATTGTTTCATTGTCTTCCAGGGTCATGGCTTACCATCGCAACCCTACCTATAGCCTAGAAGAGGATGAACAGATAACAACCAGCCTGGTTCAGCACTGCACCCTGCTGTTCTCAAGAACCAGCCAGGACCAGCATGAGTGGACTGCACTGTGGCAAGATGTCCATAGGGTAAATGACATAGGCATGCATAACCGGACCTATGAGCAGGTACGCCATCACTGCAGTGATTTACTTAGACATGTCCAGAAGCGTGTGTCTGATGTCCGTAGACAACAGCTTGCCACAGGTGTTGGGGTAGCCATCCACCCCCCCCCCACCAGAGTGGAGGAGCTGCTCCTGAGCCTGGTGGCTCCTGGCCAACAACAAAAACAGCAAACATGTATCATCATGGAGGCTGGAGCCACCCAGCAAGTTGACAAAGAGCGTGCAGGTAACATGTAATATCTGTAGACTACTGTTACCTCTATTGGTAGATCATGCATATGTGAGATGTGTACTGTGTAGTTAGAAGATGTGGAGCCTGGTGTTGTGCAATACTGATAATTTGGAACATAATCTGTAGGCCTGTGACTGTCAACCATTGTACTACTGTAAGATTGCAAACCCACAGTAGCAATGCCACAGTTGTTGCCACTGACAAACTGTCTCATATCCTTGTAGGTCCCTCTGGTGTGACAGCAAGGCAGCAGACCCATGCTGGTGAGTGTGTTCTACATTTAATATTGCAAATTAAATGTGCATGTCATAGGTGAGATGTAGGCCATGTACACTTAACACACCTATGCATAATGCATGCTGTGCATGTTTGCCGTGAGACTATGCACATCTCAGTAACGTGAGTAGCTCCCTCAAACACATGCAATACACTGAGCATCCCACACAATTGTGGCAACACTGTAGTGGACATTGGATAGGCAGAGTCGATACACATGCACACAACATACACAACTTTGTCATACTCAGTACACATTAATATGCTACACATGGCGTATTCAGACACCCGCTGTAAGGTCACACTCTAGTATCCCAAATGTCATCCACACAGCACACAATATACCTGAGGGGTAGAGGCCTATCATGGGGCTGTGCGACACTCTTCAACACATAACACATTCATGTTAGGCAATGCTCCCTATTGGGCACCTTACAAACCCATGTAACAACTGGCTGTGAAATGGTGAATGTAGCCATGGTACTGCAGTTCAGGTACAGCATGCTACGTGCCAGTCTGGTACACATTAGTAGCCTTGAATGACCACATGATGCTGCATGATGATGACTCATGGTACTACACCCCATCCAGTTACAGTAACCACAGTACCACACATAGCATTCATTGCTATGCACATCAATGTTGTGTGTGTGTGCAAACATATGCACCTATACACAATATGCATAGCAATCACCATTTGTACAAAGTGACATATATATGTCTTGTAATGCTATTAAGTGTATAGGTCACATGACACACATTGGTTATGTGTGATGTTCAATGTTGCAGTTGTGTTGTAGCATGCCATGTCATGGCTGGCACTGGCATGTCCACAATATGTCCTACACTCACTGTAACCACTGTACAATGGCTATGTTGAGCAATGGTATTCCATCAGGTATACATGCACCACTCATCCTGTGTTTATACATAGCATGCATGTGCTAAACCTGTGTCCACAATTATCTGCTAAAGACACAGATGCTCTAATCAGAAATGGATATCTGTGTGACACACAGATACACATCCAGCCATGGTATGTATACCTGTGAGTGATGGTGCACAGGACATTGCAGAGCTTTTAATACTTGCACAGCAATGTTGTGTCCATGTACACATTGTGTTCCAGGGTGAGGCCAATCACTGAACAACAACACACATGCATCAAAGTCATGTATACTGTTATTAACAAGGGCTGTCTACACTCGCACTGCATGCTGTTGAGCAACACACTTCCTGCATGCTGACACGTGTGATATGACAGTTTGGCTTGTGATACTGTACCCCACCATCAACCGCTGTTGAGTATGTTTTGGATTGCTGGTGGGGTGTGTGTGTGTGTGTGTGTGTGTGAGAGATATTGTGTGCATGTGTGTGTGTGTGTGTGTGTGTGTGTGTGTGTGTGTGTGTGTGTGTGTCTGCTTTAGTGAGGAGTGTATTTGTGTGCATGTGTTCATGTGTGTATGTGTTCATGTGTGCATGTGTTCCAACATCATGTACAGGTCGTAAAGTGTGTTTCCTGTCTTCCTCTCACAGGTGCTGAGGTTTGGCTGGTTCACTGTAGCAGGGAACCTGATGTCACTGAGCCAAATAGTGATAATGAGGATAGGTGTGTTGAGGCACAGGCATGTTTGCCAGAGTCTGTCGTTGGGCCACCAATCGACAGTACACAAGTGTCCACCCCATCCATGCACACAGTCATACTGCCAATACATCCTTCACCAATGCCCTTAGCTGAGGGACAGTGTATAGTTGGCATTGGCCAGGACAGTGTGGTATCTATGGCACATGCATCCTGACACAGCAGCCATACCCAGATGTCTGGATCGGTACCACATAGGCAGCTCGTCGGAGCACTGCTGGTCATCATGCCCCTGGCAGACGTGCCACAGGTCTTACAACCTCACGCATGTTCCAGGCTGTCATGGAGGCACAGGCACATATGGAACGGTACACCAGACAGGGACTAAGGGCATAGAGGGCACATAACACTGCTGTAATTGACAGTATCTGTGACCTAGCAGGTGCCATCTGTAATTACACTACGGTCACTGATAGACATTGGGGCGAGACATTAGATGTCTTCCGCAATGTCATGTCCATGTGTCAGGACAGTGCGGGACGATTGAGACATCGACGTGGACGTATGCCAGCAACATCAGCAGCTGGCAGTCACTGCAGATGTCCCTCAAGTCACAGCCGCTCCCGTAGTGCCAGTACCAGCCCCAGCAATGTTGGGGGTGGGCTGTCCATAGACCATCCTAGAAGACCATGTGCACATGGCTCTGGACAGTCCCAGCAGGGACCTGGGTCCAGTGTACATCTGTCCACCTCTGATGATAGTACCCAGTCTGGCTTAGCACCTGATACTGTCAGTAGCACACCTACCAGGCACAGGTACCGTATCCGTGGCCAGAGACAGTGATCTGTAAAGCCGGGCAGGTACAGTCTGTGGCTGTCCCACAAATCCCCGTATATGGCAGCCACATGGTGGAACTGTATGCATGCAGACACACACATACAGAAACCAGACACCTAGGGCTAACACATACCCGCACACATTACATCAACATTGGCCCATAGCAGTACTCTTGGCCCTCACACACACACACACACACACACACACACACACACACACACACACACACACACACACACACACACACACACACACACATGTCAATTGTATGGCTCAATGTAGGCCACTGGCAAACCAACAACACACCCTGTGCATATGATGAAACCTGTTCCACCTCTTGTCATCTGTAATATTAATGCAGGAACAGGCTACCATGGTACTGATGCACAGGGTGACTTTATAGCAGTATAGCAATGTTAGCATGTTGTCAGCAGTAAAGTGTAATGATATCCTTGAAGGTGTAGCTGAGCAGGCATGATGCATTAAAGCTATGATTGTCACTGTAGTATTGTTTACACCAGTGTTAGTTCCAATAGTGTATTGTCCGCCCACATGCCACTTGGCTGATGTGTGTAGTATTGGCGGCATGTGTTACAGAGTGGACAGTATGTGTGGGATGTGTGTAGCACAGATTTGCAGGTGTACATTTGTGAACATGGTGGAGGTGCACTGTCTGCATGTATGCGCATAGTGGACACATGGGCAGGGTGACATGCCCTGTATTACACAGTAACACTCCATAGTTCCTATTGGTGGCCAGTATGCATTGTACTACACACATTATGGAACTTGAGTACACGTGTGTATGACATGGTTTGACACTGTGCTGTGGGTGATATGTTACTATCTGTCATTGTTTTGCATTCTGGTAGTACATATACACTTAACAGCCTGACCATAAACAATCATTAGATGATGTCTTGACAACTGACACACAGATGTAGGACACACAGTAACATTTGGAACCTTCAGGTACTATACTATGCCAGTAGCCAGTGGTATTCACCTGCACCCATTCCTGAGACCACTCCTGTTTGGCATATAGCTCTCTTAGGTATAAGCAATCACAGTAGGGATATGTCCGTCCACGTCTGGAAGTGCATACTGTGGCCTATAATGCATTCTCCAGATGACACACATATCCTCCACAAGGGTATCATACAGATAGATACCTGTTGTCAAACCCATGCTGTAAAGCTATAAGCCAACTAAAGCATAGTCATCCACCTTTACAAAACATAGTATCCCCACAGTACCACCTAGGTAGTAGCCACCAACATGTTGAACAGGTACCGATGTGTACATGCAGCCAAGTGTTACATCATCTCTCCTTTGGTAATCACATTTCCAAAGGTATTTTGAAATCCCTCTGTGGATCGCATAAGCAATAAGGGGTCTGCATGCATATCCACAAAGGTTGTTGTACACCTATAATGAATAGCCATCATTGACAGACTTTTCTGCGTTTGAACAGGTCTGAAATATACCTCAGCCATAAACCCTCACTCACACTATTCAGTAGTAACCGTAATGAGTGTGTGTGACACGGATTACCTAGGCCAGGGATCACTGCAGTGGCTGGGCTTGTCACAAGCATACAGATGTGACCCACTCTGGCAAAGATGACAGATGTGTTAATGGAGAAGCAGGGTTCCCACCTATGAAATAATTGAGGTCACATGTACGTATATGTATTTGCCACACAGCTACCTGGCATGTGCAATGCACATACTGTTGTCATACAGTAGTAAAAGCAAAACCCACAACACGTTGACCAACAGTGTTACACACATATTCACCAAGTGCAGGATTCAAACCCCTACCTAACTACTTTATGATACTAGAGGAGTACGCATTAACACGACATGCTATACACATTACTGGGAGTTCTCTTTTCCACAGGTATATTTGTAGGATGGTGACATCATCAGACTTGACAAAGATAAGTATACCACTTTTAAGGTGTTTTACTACTCTCCAAAAGGTTGCTCCTCTCCAAGGAGATCACACACACAGTTGTCAAGTGCAGGATTCAAACCCCTACCTAACTACTTTATGATACTGGAGGAGTACGCATTAACACAACATGCTATACACATTACTGGAGGTGTTCCTTTACACAGGTATGTAGGATGGTGACATCATTAGACTTGACAAAGATAAGTATACCACTTTTAAGGTGTTTTAGTAGTCTTCAAAAAGGTTGCTCCTCTCCAAAGAGATCTCACACACACAGTTGTCAAGTGCAGGACTCAAACCCCTGCCTAATTACTTTATGATACTGGAGGAGTATGCATTAACACAACACACTATACACATTACTGGAAGTTTTCCTTTACACAGGTATATTTGTAGGATGGTGACATCATCAGACTTGACAAAGATAAGTATACCACTTTTAAGGTGTTTTAGTAGTCTCCAAAAAGGTTGCTCCTCTCAAAGAAGATCCCACACAAACACAGTTATCAAGTGCAGGAGTCAAACCCCTACCTAACTACTTTATGATACTAGAAGAGTGCACATTTACACAACGCGCTATACAAATTACTGTGAGTTCTCCTTTCCACAGGTATATTTGTAGGATGGTGACATCATCAGACTAGACAAAGTGGGTTACATTAGGTGACATTAGGTGGGCTACATAGAAGGAATTTCTAAACACTTTGGCCATGCGATCATCAAAGGAGAGTTTACTATCTCCCTGAGTCCCCAGGGCCATAATTACTTTCTCCGTACATACTGGATTACCACCTATGTGGTAATTTGTGTGCACTTTGTTTTATCCAAAGGGGATGACTATGCATTCTTTGGCATTCTGCTTGAGGGCATTGTTTTGACACCAGGCATCTGTCTCTGTAAGACCCTTTTGGAGGATGTCTGTGTCAGCTGTAGAGTCAATTATGGACCACAGTTAGCAGTCATCTGCAAACCTGTTCAGCCATACTCCTCCCATTCTTGCCTGTACCTCTGAGCAGTATCTACTGAACAGGTGGTGTCCCAGGACCAAGACCCATGGGATGCCATTTGTGACTGGTTTATAGTCTGACATGGCACCCGCAACTCTGAACATGTGTGTTTGATCTGTGAGCCAGTTGCCCACCCATCCTGTGACATAGCTGTTAATGTTCAAGCTGGTAAGCTTGTCCATGATGACAGAGTGGGGAATGGTGTCGAAAGTCCTTAGTGAGGTCCAGGTGGGCTGTGTGAACTACTTTCACCTCCATCTATGTCCTTGGTAACTGTTTCAAATGAGTCAAGTAGGTTTAGAAGGCAAGATCTGCCTTTAACAAAGCCAAGTTGGGTAGTGTCCAGTGTCTGCAGGTCCCCAATGTCTCTGTTTATGGGTTCCATGATAATCTGCTCCATAGCTTTGCAGACCAGGCTGAGTAGACCTATAGGGCAATGGTTTCCAGGTTCTGTTGTGGCACCCCCTTTGTGGAGCTGGATGACTGTTGGTGTATGCCATTCTTTGGGTACATAGCCTGTGGTAAGGATGAGTCTGGACAGTGAATGTAGGTGAGGGTGTAGTTCCTTTTGGGGCTGGTATAAGACGCAGCCTGGAACACCATCCTGTCCCATTGATGCTGTGTTCTTAGCTTTGGAGAGGGCTGTCTTTACCTGCATGTCCATGAAGTCTGGGGCTCTGCATTCTTCTGGGATGGACACAGGCCCTTTTGGGGGTGATGATGGTGGAGTTTGCACTGAACCTGTCCCCCAGGATGTGGGCAATGTAAGTTGGTTCAGTGTATTTCTTGCCATTTGTCAGTAGCTGACAGCATATTTGGAAGTTGCCACCTAAATGTTTGGTATATCTAACGAAGGATTTGTGGTTGTTATTCTTACATTCCTTGGCAATTTGTCTTTAGAAACTGGCCTTGGATTATTTTATGAGTGATCATTGTTTCTTCCTAATAATGATCAGTGATGCCTTTCCTTTTGTGAAGTTTGCTCTATCATGTGTTCGTTTCCTCCTTCTGTTGTCTAGCTTTTTTATGGGCGACGACCACCAGATTGGTTTCTTGTTTTTGGAGGAGTGCATCTTGATTTTATTTGGCATGTCTCGATCCCTGCATCCCTGTAGATGCTCATAGAATGCACTTGTAAATGATTCGGCAGATTGTATAGCATTATCCTACAGCAAGGGGGCTTTGGAACTTTCCACTTTGGTCTTGGGAAGTGTGCAGTTTGTTTTTGAAAATGTCTTCACAGTGGTTTCCTTGACTGTGGGGGGGGTGTGGATGTCCAGTGTGATTACTTTATGATCTGATATTACCAGCGAGGGGTTTATCTCTGTTGTGGAACACTGGTACCCCATGTTGGTGATGATCAGGTCCAGTATGTTGTCACCTCTAGTGGGCATGGTGACCAGCTGTTCCAGGGTGTTTGAGTTTTTAAACTCTAGGAAACACTGGGCAAAAGACGTTGTACACAAGTAATTCTCCCACTCAATGTTTGGGTAGTTGTAATCTCATATAATGGTGTTTGATAGGACCTTTATATTTTCCACTGTTCTCAGGAATATTGAGTGAGGTTCCTGAGACAAGGTAGGTGATCTGTAGCAGGCTCCAATCTGATAAGTAGCTTTGCCCAATGTTAGTTGCACTTGCATGGTCTCCAAGGCCTCATGCTATGCCACTAACCTGAAGGTGTGGGTATCTATAAGGTAAATGGATACACCCCTTTCTTTTGTATTTCACTCATGGTTTTGGGGCCGAAGATCAGAGGAATTGTGAGTGTTTTACGTGGAGCATGTCCAACAGCTCTGTGTTTGACATAGCTTTGTATGTTAGGCAGAGATCACCTCTGAGTATGCGATATGCGAGAGAGTACAGCTGGAGCATTTTGAGATGGTCTGTGTATGGCATGTATTTCAGGCTGCTAATGCTCTTTATGAGGTATTGCTGTAGGCTTTCCAGTTGTTGTAGATGTCTTGTGAGGTACATAGCAAAAGGGGCGTTGTACTCCATTATGGATCTAGTAAGTGATGAGTAGAGGGGAACAATGTCCTCTTCTATTCTGCATGAGACACCTTTTGTGATGAGGTGTGCCATATAGAAGGATTTCCTGACTACTGTGGGGATGTGATTATCTCAGGTGTGTCCGCTGTCCACCTGTGACCCAAGGTCTCTTATCACACTTTCAGTGTTAAGTATACTACCGCCTATGTTATAGTTCATGGCTACAGAGTTTTTACCAAAGGGGATGGCAATGCACTTTTTGGCATTGAACTTGAGCCCATGGCTTTGACACCAGCCATCTGTCTCAGTGAGGCCCTTTTGTAGGATGTACACATCTTTAGTATTTACAATTATGGCTCCTAGTTTGCAGTCATCTGTAAACTTCATTAGCCACAGACCTTCCATGTTAAAGTTTACTTCAGGGAAGTAGATACAAAACAGGACTGGACCCAGGACTAGGCCCTCTGGTACTGCACTCGTCACTGGTCCAAAGTCATACTTGGAGTCTGCTACTTTCACAGTGTGTGTTCTGTCAGTAAGCCAGTTGGCAACCCATCTTGTGACATAGCAATTTATACCTAGTTTAGTGGATTTATCTATAATTCCAGAGTGGATGATGGTGTTAAAAGGCGTGGCAAGATCTACATATGCTGTGCGAAACACCTTACCCTTGTCTACAGTTCTGGAGACTGCTTCAATGTCATCTATCAGGTTTAGGAGACATGATCTGCATTTTACAAACCCAACATGGTTGTGTTCCAGAGTTTGGAGATTACCAATGTCTTTTTTTATAAGTTGTATGATGATCCATTCCATGGCCTTGCAGAGCAGGCTCATCAGGCTAATGGGGGTGCTAGTTCCTGTGGTCCGTGGTGTCTCCACCCTTGTGTAGTGGGATAACCGTCGCTGTGCACCATTCAGCAGGCACAAAGCCTGAGGTGAGGCTATGACTGAACATGGTAAGTCGGTGTGGTGCCTGTTCATTCTGTAGTTTGTGTAGAACACAGCCTGGGAAGTTATCTGGTCCCATGGATGCTGTGATACTGTCTTTGGAGAGTTTTTTTACCTGTGCAGCCGTGATGACAGCAACTTTGCAGTGTTCCATTATAAAGATGTGCTTTTTCATGGGTGAGAGGGGGTAAGGTTAACACTGATCCTATCTGCCAGGATGTTGGCAATATCAGTTGGGTCTGTATATTTAGTGCCATTGAGCTGTAACTCAGAGCAGATCTGCGTGTTGCCATGACATGGACCTGTCTGTTGGGCAGAGATCTCCTGAGTAGACAGTATGCAACTGAGTACAGATTGAGTTAAATTCAGTCTTGTTGCATGGGGCAACTGTTTGAGGCCAGTAATCCTCCTGTTGAGTTACTTCATTGGTCTTTCCAGCTGCTGAAGGTGCCTAGTCAGATTCATCGCATGTGTGTTGTGGTACTCTCTGACGGGTCTGATGACTGATGAGTAGAGGGAACCTCCTTTGACCTATATGCAAAGACCTTGGCAGTTTGTGGGAACACATAGCATGATTTTCTGACCACTTTGTGAATGTGTTTCTGGAAGTACAGATGACTATCCACATTTATCCATAGATCCCTTATTATCACCTCCATATTTAGGGTGTTGGCACCTATGTGGTATTTGTATGACTGTAGCTCGAGGACATACTTTTGACACCACATCTGTTTGACTGAGACCCTTTTTAAGGATGTCTCTGTTGTCCCAAACATCGATTATGACAACATTTTGGCAGTCATCCACAAACTTTGCCAAACATAGCCCTCGTGTGTTTGGCTGTATTTCTGAAAAGTATACACCAGACAGGAGGGGTCCCAGCACTGAGCCATGGGGGACAGCAGTTGTTACCAGCTTGTACAGGAGACCACAATTCTTACCTTGTGTGATCTATCTGTGCCCCAGTTGGCAATCCATCAGATGACAGACATATTTATGCACAGGTTGTTGATTTTGTGGATACGACGTGTCTGGGATGTTGGCAAAGGGCTTTTCAAGGTCTATGTGGGACGTGTGTAGCTCATTTCATTGATGTATGTCCTGGGTGACTGCCTTGTAAACAGCCTAGCAGGATTGGGAACCATGATCTGCCCATGACCAAACCGTAATTGGTAGGGTTGGGTGTTTGTAGGCTCCCAATAGCTCTGTTTATGAGTTCCATCATGATGGATTCCATGGCCTTGCAGATCAGGCTTAATAGGCTTGTAAGACAATAGTTCCCATGTTCTGTTGTGCACCAACACTTGGGGAGTTGTCAAACGTTGCTGTAACACATTCAGCAGTTTCATATGCTGTACAGAGGGTGAATCTCAACAGACTGTTCAGGTGCAGGCCCTGTTTGTTCTGGATTTCACTTATGACACAGCTATGGATACAATGTAATCCCATAGACGCCATGTTTTCAGGTTTGGAAGGAGCTGTTTACCCATTCTATATGTGATATCTGTACTTTCACAGTCTCCAGGTATGATAATGGGGCCTTTTGTCAGTGAGAGGGGGGTATGTATGTATGAGCCTGTCTGACAGGTTGTTGGCAATGTCAGTCATTTACAGTTTGCACTGACTCAGGACATATATGAGTGTACATTGCTATTTATGACATAGCAGAAGGAAGTGTCAGGGTTCTCTATGGACGCCTTCACAGATTCTTTTGCCAGAACATGGATTGGATAATATTTGGAGTGCACATTGTTTGTTGATGATACTGATTGCAGGTTTATTGATCTTCTTTGCTTCTTCACTTTCTGTGAACAGCTTAAGTACTTGTGGTACATAATTTGATTATGACAGGGTTCCAATATATTGTATGTGTCTGTTTTCATATAACTGTGTGCACAAGGCAGAATTGGTGAATAGTGACAGGTTCCTGGGGCGACACATGCAACTGCCAGATATGTGTGGCCCACTGCTGTACTCAGACATGGCCTAAGTGTGTGAGCATGCTCAGTATGACCTTTCAGTATGTTGTTGCCTGACATTTGTTTTGTTTATTGAAGTGTGTGAGCATGCCCAGTATGACCTTTCAGTGTGTTGCTGAATGAAATCCACTATATTTGTTGAAGTGTGTGAGCACGCCCGGTATACACATTTATACTATATGTGTGTGGAAAATCAAGTTGTATTTTTACTGCAGGGCTCACCTTTGTGTCATAACTCAACAGGGATCATGCTGTGCCTGCAGGACTTCCATGAGACACTTTGCATAGACTTATCAACATTACTACATACAGGGGGACAGCTATTCTTTGTACATTTCTACACGGGGGCACACCTGATTGTTACTGTGGGTGTACATAGGATAAGGGGTTCACCTGACACTTATACACATTTGCTAGGCCTGCACTGCTATGTAAGGTACACCATTTCAGTCTGTACTGTTGCCTATCGTACTGGCTTGAGGCATACTACTGTACTACGGGTCTTAGCATCCAATGTCACGTATATTAGATTGCAACTTCATAGCCTACCCAACCCACATCACACCACCTGGCCTGCCATTCTCTGTCTGCATAGGCCCGTGGGGGAGGATACCCATATGCCACTTTAGGGTCATGATACAGCATTTCTTTGTGTTTGCATTAGTGTACAATTGTCTTGCTGTGTCTGTGCCAGTGTAATGCTGTCATGGCTTACTGGTTCAGTAGTGTGACTATAGTGCACAGTATCCTGGGTTCGAGCCCTGTCACTGCTTTTTATTTTCATGCTGGGCAGACCAGACTGCTTAAGGAAGAAGTACTGCAAATATGAGCATGTTTACCTGACTTTGCTCAACTTTGCCAGACCTTGCCCGACATTGCTCAATGTTGCCTGACGTTGCGATAGTTAGTGCAGGCAATTTTGTTTACATATACAAAATAGTGGTAAAAGCTGCTTAGCACTGCTTTATATTGCTTAAAACATGGCAATCATGCCTCAGGTGGTGCTGCAGGGCTGCCTATATCAGATGCACATAGTACACTCCCTATACATGTTTGAAAACAGGTAGTGTCAAGTTAGGCATCCCTTTTATTTTATGTGCGAGTCAGAGAGAGGTATCATTTCCAGGGTTACTACTGAGCCAGTGTATGTGCTATGCGTTGCCTCTTTGCCAAGGGCAAGGCATACTGGGCATGCCTCCTTCTGCCTATAGGGGCAGGCTCAGGTTGTTCCTCCTCCGAGTCACGCTGTGCCTTTGATGGCCTTGGCAATTGTGGGGGGCTGTTTGGCCCTGCCCCATGCTGTTCCTGCTGCAGCTGTTTTCACAGGATCATATTGTGTAGCATTGCACATACCATGATAATTTGGGTACATGTAGTTGGTGAATACTGCAAGGCTCCACCAGATGTGTCCAGGCACTGAAACCATGACTTGAGCATCCCAAACACATGCTCGATTACATTTCGTGTTTGTGCATGTGCCTCATTATGGAGTTCTTGTTCTGGTGTGTGTGCATTTCTGATGGGTGTCATCAGCCATGGCTCCAGTGCGTATCCAGCATCCCCCACTAGGTGACCATCAGGGATGTCCCCATTGGCAAATGTCTGGTACAGCTGCATCAGATGCCAGATATGTGAATCGTGGTAGCTTCCAGGGCAGCCAGCACACACATTCAGTATTATGCCCTGGGCATCGTACACAACCTGGCAGTTGATGGAGGGGAAGCCCTTGTGGTTGATGTAGGCCCTACCCCGCTCACTGGCTGGTGCTTTGATGTGTATGTGCATGCAGGGGGAAATATACATGATCACCAACATGTGCTGACATGGCATTCAGGAACTCGTGCAGTACCCTAGATTCTGATGCCTGTGAAATCCCCATCATATCACCAGTTGGTCTCTGGAAGGTACCTGTTGCTAATATTCTTAAGCCAACACATACCTTGGTTTCCACTGGGATGGGTTCCCCTCGGTTGGTTCTGTGTGTGAGACATGGCCTGCACAGCTCAACAATTTGCTGCAGGAGGTCTCTGTCCACTCTGTAGCGCTCCACTATCTCCAGCTCATGTAGCCCCTGGTAGGATACCCTGGGTCTGTACACTCTTCTCCGTCTCCTCACTGTGGGTTGCTCAGCAGCATTTGCAATGGCACCACCCTCAGCATCTTGCACATGTTGCCTTATAATAGCAATGGCAGCCCCTAACATTTTTTTGTCTGAGCTAAGCTTTTTAAGTTTTCACTCTCTTTGTATACTGTAATGTTGCAGTGTTTCTGCGAAAAACATGGGGGAATGTTGTTTGCAGAGTTTTAAGTGCTGGGCTGGGCTATTGTACTGCCTGTGTAATTGGCTGATTCTGATTGATTTCACCTGGCAGCTCTGCTAGTTCTCCTTGGTTAACTTCCTACTACTTCTTTTCCTTCCTTTTCCCTTTCTGTTTCCACAGGAGGCAGCGCCGTGCAAGCACGTGCACACGAGTGCACACGCATGCACACAGGCTTACACAGGCTTAGGCGGGTGCATGCGCGCGCACACAGGCATAGACGGGTGTACAGATGCGCACATGCGCGCACACGGTGTAAGCACGTTTGCAAGAAAATTTAGTGATATCCACAGCGTACACTTTCGGTTTCTGGGTTTCAGTTAAAACAACTGTAGACATGCCTCTTCCAATCCTGAGTAACTCACAGCAAACACAAGCCACTCTGCTCCAATGAGCTTACAGTCTTTCATACATACCCCCTCATGTCACCTCTCTTCTACTCTACTACTCCCCTACTCCTACACTTACACTCCAGGGACATGGCTCACATGCCAGGGAAAATTGGGATTCACTGTACTTATCCTCATTTGCATAGGATTGCCTACTAATGCTTGGTTACATCTCTCGAATTGAGCTTCCCCCTTAGCAACCACTACTCAGTAGCCATGTTGTCCTCAGCCTGCCATTCACCTGCATGGCACAAGAATATTTTTAATAAGAATGCCTATTTTTGGCTTTTTTTTTCCTGGTTTTTAAAGCACCGCACGTTTGCGTGGCGCTGCGCTATGCTTAAACATCGGAGATCGGGGAAAAAAATTGATTTTTATTAATTTTCAACCGATCAAAATGCCAATGGCCTTATATTTGGCCATTGGCGTGCTTCCTCAATTGGATGCATCCTTTATTTGGAGCTGACATAGCTCCGTTTTGCTATTTGCAGAACAGTACTCTGTTATCAGCGGAGTACATTTCTACAAATAACTCTACTCTTCCACGGACAAGTTAGTGTTTCCTGGATCGCAAAATTACCTCATTTGCATAGCTTTCAGCAGCAAATGAGGTAATTTGCATAACATGACACTATCCGTGCAAGAGTAGTTTTAGGAGCTCTCATGTATGCCCCTGCCGGCTGTTGCTGGATCGCTCGGCAGACATATTGGTTGTCTGTTGGCTTACACTACTCTTAGACTCCGTGCAAGCCTTCGTGAATCCAGCCCATTATGTTTTCTATTTTTGTATATTTCTTTTATAAATCTGTTGCTGCCTTTCAAAACATGTCTCATTATTTCTTTCCAGATCTTGTATCATGCCATTATTAATTTAATGATAAGTATGCCTCCTGTCTCTAATTTCATATACATCCCTTTAAATATTTCTTTACAAACTAATCGCCATTCTGTCCATGAAGAAAAAAAACGTTTTTCATGCTTACCTGCTCTTCCCAAAATAATTTCTGTTCTCTTAGCCACACATTTTCTGATAATTTATTTTTGGTTGTTCTTTTTTTTCCTTGCACAATGTAATCTTTATTTTTCCCAGTTTTATCCAGATGGCCTTATGATCTGAGAAACTTGTATCCAGTGCCTCACCTCATAGTCCTAACTTAGGTCTGCAGACATTATAAAATAATCTATTTCATTTGCCAAATAACCTGTTTTATACATCCATGTAACTGCATTCCACAATTTCCTTACCTTAGTACTTCATGCAACCTTTGAGCATCCTGCCCCTGTCTTATACCTCTAGCACATAGATTGCGGTTTAAATCTCCCATTATTATCACTTTCATATTAACTACCACGTTTCTTATTCAAGTAGCTCTTCTCTTTATTTGACATTAGTACTATCATAAACCTATTAATCTATACACTTCAATTTAATACCTAATGTCTAACATACTAGCCTTGTCTTGATTATACAAAAAGCTAATATTTTTTTTTTATTTTGGAATTACGTAAGAAAACAACTCCTCCATATCTTTTATATCCAAGATTCCTTGACATTCCCAGCCATATGTTTTTTCAAGCTGACTTTTCTGCTCACAAATAAATTATACAACTTGTATTATAAATGCATCCACATCTAATTGTAGTGACCATTTCACTAGTGTTAACCATCTCACTTTCTTTGTTATGCTGTTAACATTTACAGATAGTATCCACAAATTATTCTTTAACTGTTTTATAAATATGGGTGAACAATTTTTTTTCTTAAGCTAACCCTATGGCCAATAGACACTTTGGGACAGATTCATGAATGCCTACACTAAGGGCAGCTGTTGTGTATATGGCATGGCTTGCCATGCATATGATGTGGCACTATTTTATATTCATTAAACAGCTCTAGACTTAGTGTAGAGCTTTAAAACAAGAGTAAATGGAAGAATATGCTAATGAAAACATATGTAGACAAATTACATGCTAATTAACCAATCCGAAATGGCTGAGCTATTCTTGAACCTATAAAGCAGTTGTGTGCACTCAGTGTAGCCATTTGTTATGAAATCCAAAACTCTTTGGGTTATAGCCAAGATTACACTTAGAAAAAATGTTAGTGGTTGCTGCTGCCATCATTAACTTGAATATGTAATAGGCTTTAATTCAGGGTGCTGCTGCCAGAACCTCAGCTAAGAAGAAGATCTCATTTGCCTTACCAAGGACTGTATGATGCAAAAATTACAGAGTGATTCTGGGTGGACAGAGAAACACTAGAGGAAATATGCAACCTCTGCCTCCCTCACCTGAGGCCCTAAGAAAATTGTGGAGAACTCATCCCAGTGGAAAACAATGGTATGTGTAGCTTTATGTATACTAGTTACAGGTAAAGTTTTGGGGGCAATAGATTGCACACACACAGAATTAAAAGCCCAACCCAGTGAACAGGGAAAGAGGTACATTAACAGGAAAGGATGCCACTCTGTGAACTGTCAGGTTGTCTGTAATGCCCAAGGGATTATCTGCAATGTCTATGCAAGTAACTCAAGCAGTTTTCATGACTCACACATATGGCACACCTGCAAGCTATACTAAAGGTTTGCTAGGGGTGACTTTCCAAAAGGACATCTTGTGGAGGATGCAAGTTATGCACTGGAAACTTTGCTGACACCCATGAGAAACCCAGAGAACCCCACTAAGAAAGGATACATCAAGGCCCATGCTCAGACTAGGAATATCATGTATTCAGCTTGCTCAAATCTAGGTTCTGGTGCCTAGACACATCAGGAGGTGCCCTGCAATGTGACTCAGTAATATCTGCTGAAATAGTTTCAATCTGTGCCATGTTGCACAATATAGGAAACCACTTCAACAAGGTGAACTAGGGCATGACCACAGCTCCCAGGACCACAGGCAGGGACAGCAGATACAAATGAGGAGTCTTAGGAAGAACCACTAGTTACAGATACTGCTGGCAGACATAGGCAGGCATAATATGCCATGGCTGTGGATAACTGACTGACAACTTAAGTGAAAACCTAAGAGCCTAAGCACATACAAATATTAAAATATTCAAACACAACCGGCCACACCAGAATTGTAAAAACAAGACGACCAACTCACCGTCCCAGCTAGGTATAAAAAGTAGCATGCAGGCTTACTCGAATAAGGCAAAATTGGTGTATATCCAAAGATATATTTATTGAAGTCAATCCACAGTATAGGAAACTAAAATCCACATGAACAACTGTTAAGCGCTTTCATCCACTTATCGCAGACTTCTTCAGAACAGCTGATTGACTCACAATACAATCATTTTAAAATCTTTTTGGCGCCATTCTACAGGCAAAAAAGTGCCACTGCTTAATATAATTTGTACATATTTTTAAAAACATAATTATAAAAACAACCAATACATCAATATATCCTAAGACTTACTAAAACCTTAAATAATAGATAATATGAATACTATTTCAAAAAAATACTGAATAATAAAATTGCAATACCTAACTTCATACCCCATTGATATAACTAACAAACACATACATAATTCTATAATAACATATTTGCACCTGATGGTGAAACTGATCACGCCAACATTAGAAAGGGTTTGATAGAAATAAAATCATTTATACCCGGTTCCTTTGTGGTATTGGTCAACACCTGCCAGATGCTTTCTTTCTTGCTTAGTATTGCTTTAAAACTGCCCCCTCTGTTTGATGTAAAAACTTGATCTGTTATGACAATTCTGAAACTATGATGTTCACCTTTCTTATCTATATGTCTATATAATGTGTTCTTAGTGTCATGTACCCTAATTCTGTAAACATATTCATAAATTATTTTCTTAAATAGCCTGTCTGTTTTGCCAATATAGTAAGCAGGGCATGATGAACAACTAGCTAAATAAATGATGTTCTTACTGTTACAATTCCCCCTTCTAAATTTAATATAGGTCATATTTAGATTCTGTAGTTTTATTCCATCACTCTCATTAATCAAATGACATCGATTACATGACCCACATTTAGTGGTAGCCTTGTTACTATTGTATCTGTCTCTTTCTGTACTCCCTAATTGTAATAACCTCTTAATGTTCAAACCCATCTTAAACACAAAACTGGGTTTTTCACCTAATATCTGTTTGATATCATCAGCTACTGTTAAGTTCTTCCAATATTTTAATACTATATTCGTAATTTCATTCATATTCGTAATTTCATTCACATACAGGGAATAAGTTAATGAACATACTCTATTAATTGGAACATTATCCAATTTTCCTTTTTTCATACTACTAATTTCTTGTCCTATTCCTAATATAGGACAATATTTATTACCCCATTCCTTAATAACAAACTGTGAAACATCCTTCAACAAGCCATCCGGGTAGCCTCTTTTACTAAACATAGATGTTATAAATTCTATTTCCGTTGTCATAATTTCATAATTTGATGATATCCTGGCTGCTCTAAAACAGATGCCTGCAAAACTGCATAAACTTTACTTAACCATGTGACAGTTGTGTTCTGTTAGCTTCACACAGAGACAACCACCAAAGGCACATCTGGTAGCTTTAGTCTCTCCAAGATAAGTCCGGAACCTGTATGGAAAAAAAGAGATATATAACTGGCTATTGTCAGATGCAAATGTGTATATGTCCCTAAGCTGGAACATGTCCCATTTGTATAGTAACGTCAGTAATAGTCTATGACTGAGGTTTGCAATATACAGTCTTGGATTTTGCCCAGTACTGTGCACAGAAAATTTTAGTTGACCATTGTATGTAAACCAGTGAGCAGATCAATGTTAGCATCATTTGTACAAGTGTACCTATAAGCAGTACTTGCATATCTACTTTGCATTACTAAGAATACAAAATAAATATAACGAGGGTCAACAATTACATAAACAATCATTCACAATTGATTATGAATGATGAATAAAAACATTTCTCCTGCAATACATTTACATTAAAGGAAGCTTATAAGCAAGCAAGCATTAGCTATCCACTCTGTGCATGTTTGCAACCCAAAGTCTCAAAAAAAATGGGCAGAGCACAGTCATCATCACTTGCCCAGGGTGGGAATTGTGGGGTACAGGAGGGCAGGACTAACACCAAAGACATGAATGTGTGCAAGTAAAAAAAATGTATTTCTTAAGTATCCAATTGTCAGGGCCAGTAGCAAGATATATGTAGCAGTCAATAATACTGCTTAGATAATGTGTCTGCGCAAGGTGTATGGTTAAGTATTTGCTGAATGAGCGCATGTCTGAATGAACACAAAGTACCTGTACTAGCACTGCTTCCTGGCATCTTAAACAGGTCATGTCTGTGCTCACCAAAGCCAAAAACATAGCCTCAATGGGACCAGATAATATCCTAGGTTGTTTATTAAACAATCTAAAACAAGAACTAGCAGATCCACTTGGTGTTCTCTTTAATCATAGTTTGAGAAATGGCTATGTGCCTGCAGAATGGAGAATAGCAACAGTAATCCCCCTGCCCAAAGGGGAACCATCAACTGACCCTAGGAACTACAGACCCATAAGTCTTACTAGCCTCATCTTCAAGGCCATGGAGAGAATTATCATGGACGTTATCAACAAGGACATTGGTGACCTCTAAACATGGTACCCAACCCAGCTTGGCTTCATTAAAGATAGATCATGCTTATTAAACCTGGTAGACTTCTTTGAGAATGTCACCAAAGCCATGGATGAAGGTAAAACGGTGCATACATCCTTTCTTGACCTTGCCAAGACTTTTGACACAATTCCCCACACTGGCATCATTGAAAAAACTCTCCAAGATAGGGATTAACCCTTACATTACTAGATGGGTAGCCAAATAGCTCACCAATAGAACACACACTGTCAAAATTGGTGACTCCACATCTACCAGTAGACCCATCACCAGTGGAGTACCACAGGGGTCTGTGCTGGGCCCCTTACTGATTGGCATCTATTTCTCAGATGTCCAGGCCAAAGTAGATGGCCTTTGGCTCACCAAGTTCGCTGATGATTGCAAACTGGGAGCAATCACTGAGTCCCCCAACAATGTCAACATATTACAACAAGGGCTAACACTAACAAATGATTGGTGCTAAAGTCATGGTCTAAAACCTAATGCAAAAAATGCATTATTATTCTCTTTGGCAAAATGGAACTCTCTACAAATTACAATATTGACAGCACCCTCCTGAATTCCAACTCAGTGGTGTGAGACTTGGGAACTCAGGTTGATAGCAATCTGAACTTTGACCACCAAGTTTCCACACAGTGGTCAGGAAAGCCTTCTACGTAGTGCACCTTATGAGCAAGGGCATAGCATCCAGTTTAAGGAATGTTATAATTGCACTGTACTCGACTTGCATAACACTACTAATAGAGTATAATGCGCCCTTTTGCATGTATCTCACCAGACACCTGCAGCAGCTGGAGAGACCTCAGAGGTTTCTCACTAAGAAAATAAAGGGACTCCAGACCATGATCTACGTGGACAGGCTGAAAACCCTTTCACTTTAATCTGTATCTTATAGGCTGCTTAGAGGTGACTTGTGCCTGGCCTATAGGGCACTCTGCAACCCTGCCTAATGGAAATGCTGCAGATTCACAAGTCAAATGGCTCAAGATTCACTCGCGGTAGAGATCTCAACGTAGTACATGACATTAACAAGCCATGCTGGAGAGACTGATATGTCTCCCAGAGACTGACACTTCTCTGGAATAGACTCCCTATTCATATAAAACAGCACTCCAAACTGATTCTATTCAAATGCAACCTAGATAAATGGATGGGAAACTGCAAATTTGCCCCTGGGGTGGCACCCTTGTCCCTCATGGACAGGGGTAGCTGGTGTTGCTCACATACCCGCTCTGTTCATAAATTCATTCTGCAAACTACCCAAAAAAGAACAAATGGGGATACTCAGGATTAACATGGATAGGCTTGTAAAGGCTATAGGGTTGCTAGCCTAGTAACCTCATAGGAACCCATGAACCAGACATTCCATTACAGACACTGCCCAAACCAGTGTGTCATACCTCCTGCACAAGGAGTCAACCACGTGGTTCAGGGAACCCGTATGTCAGAATGCACAACATTTAGTACTTTCACTATCTCTTTTGGGGTCCTGGTGGGTACTGACACTCTGATATCAGGCAGTAGGAGTTCTACAGTTCCACTGGCAGGATCATCTATGATAACAAGTAATCAACACAACAGAGAGTGAAGTAGAATAAAAACTAATGTTATGTGGACCCTATATTAAAATTTAAGAGATTCTAATGCAATGAAAACAATGTACATTAATAAGAATACAAAAGGTGTGCTCACAACATTGAGGGGGTCATGCAAAATGAGAACCAGAAGTGCCTATGTATAAGAAGGGGAGATGAAACACAGATAATAATCATCACAAAGCAAATGACATAAGCATAAAATTCCTTTTACAGCTTCAGAATAAGACATAAATAAGATATATAGACATATATATATATATATATATATATATATATATATATATATATATAGCATCTATATCACAACATCGACAGCTTAGATTGTCAAATCCAAAATCATCAACACCTAAGCGTCGAAATCTAAAAACGGTCAAATCATCAAATTCTTTCCTAGGGAAAGAATTCGCTTGGTCATCCGCAAACAATATAAACAAAAACACCCAAACATAGTGGGGGATTTGCCCCGCCACACCCGACGATGTGGGGGGCTGTGCCCCCAACAGCCCCCCCCCCAGATAAATATACCAACTCCAAGACCGCTCTAGATTGGGGAAAGGGCAAATCCCTGAGAATGGCCACGTGAATTCCTTCTGGAGGAAATAATTTGATGATTTGGCCATTCACTCTTTTAAGCATTCAACACTTAGGTGTCGATGAATACCTAAGCTGTCGACAAATCAATAGGGAGCCTATATATATATATATATATATATATATATATATATATATATATATATATATATATATATATATATATATACACACACACACACACATATATATATATATATATATATATATATATATATATATATACATATACATACATACACACACACACACACACACACACATACACACACACACATACATATACATATATATATATATATATATATATATATATATATATATATATATTAGAGAGAGAGAGAGAGCTACTTCACTTCGCCAAAAACTAATTTCACCGAATTTCATTTCACCAAGGCCAAATCGCCAAAAGCTCAAATCACCGAAAACTCATTTTATCAAATGCCATTTCACCGAAAATAGTAGTGGCAGTGTATATGCCCTGTTTCACACTGCAGTGTGATCTTGGAGTTAGTATATATAGTCACAGGGGGTGTGGGTGGCACAGTCCCCCACCTAGCTTGGTTTTATATTGTCCAGTTTCTGTTAAGAGGGTAAGAAAGTAGTTTTTAACCAGACTAGGTGGGGGGCACCCCCCATATACACATATACTGTATATCAGTAATGAGAGTTATTATTTGTATTACACACCTGGAAGTTATGCAGTAGACACACTTGGGTTGTCTTCCATTTCAGTCTAACATCAGTGATTCTGTGTGAAGCCTGTGATGAGCTGTCTAGAACTCTGAAAGTTTACAGGAATGTCTCTGTTTCAGCTAAAGGCTTGCAAGTCTGACCTTGCTGATAAGTAATTCATCACTCTTCTGCACTAACCTGTCAGCCTTCCCGATTAAACTTTCCAGTAAATGTCAGGTAATATTCTTTAGGAAAATTTTAATGGTCTAGAAATAACTGATATACATGGCTATGCCAACAGCTAGAGAGACAAAATGCAGACAGTAAACCAGTAGATGTATAATGAAATGCAATCTATCAGTAAGGTTAAAATACACCAATCTGTAAAAACAATTATACATAACCAAGCAAGTCAAAACTAGAAACAAGTTTATAAAACAAATAGCACTATCAAGCTCTCTGGTTGCAGTTTCCCTTACAAGATTCTTACCTACATGATTAACTTTATATAGTGCAAATTCAGCCGTCTCATCATGCGATTATTCAAATGGGCTGTGAACTCATTAACATTCATGAATTCCACAATCTGCACTAAGTGCAGAGCAGGTAAACATAGTGCACTGACCTACTTGATTGCATGCAGATGACCTAGCAGTGCAGGACACACATTAAGAAGTGTTATCTGCTAAAGGCTTGCAAGTGTGAATGATTAGTCTGACTGCAGGAGCAATCAGGGTTTCACAGTCAGTCCTCTTGGTTTACACTGCAGGTGAGTCTGGGAGAAGAGACTTACATGAAAGTCTGTGAGTGCATTGACTGACTTAGGGGAGCAACATTCTTAACATCTGTGGGAACTGTTTATGACCACACTTTGTGCTTGTGAGTAAAATTTGCCTGAAAGTCTAAGGATTACAGTACTCATTAAAACAGATATCAAAAGTAATGCAAATCACATAGCAGTCTTGCTAGAGCAGCAGAGATAAGGGAATGACACTCACAAAATAAACAAAAGAAAAGAGCTACAATGCTGTTAATTTATATTTCATATTGTGTGAGGAACAGCTAGCTTAATTGTTGACAATATCACAGTCATCTACCATCTAAGTGCAAATTACACAGAAAAACTTTCAGAACTTGATTCTGTTGCACCTGTAATGTCAATTGATACTATGTCACATTTTAATTATAGGTAATCTGTTATTTTTCTTTGTAATATATGTATGTGCCTATGCAAATACTGATAATAATCTTAAATGTGTGTGTCGTGAATGCCATAGTGTCATGAGGCTAAAAAGTCTAGAGAGGGTGCGGTTTGTGTGAACTTATGGGTTCCGTTCAGAAGCTCAAAATACTGAAATCTCGAATTTCAGTATTTTGAGCCCAAGAAGCTGAATCCACATAATAGCGAAAGTTTAGAAGTGCGAAATTCAAAACCTTGAATACCGGAGGTTTTGAATTTCGGGCTTCTAAAGTTCCACTATGGTTATGTATTCAGGTAAGTGTGTGTGTGTGTGTGTGTGTGTGTGTGTGTGTGTGTGTGTGTGTGTGTGTGTGTGTGTGTGTGTGTGTGTTAAGGGGTTTGGGTAGGGGCTGAGGTGTGTGTCAGTGCGTTTTGTTGCTGTGATGTGTGTCTGCGAAGAGAAAGTAGCTTGTGTGGTGGAGTTTTGTGTGTGTTTGTATGTAATGCGACCTCGGAGTGAGAATGTTTAAGTAGGGGGGGTGTGGGGGGTGCAGCATGTAGTACAGTGATTGTTTGTGTTTGTGTGGTGGATGGTGTGTGTGTGTGTAGTAAAACCACAAAATTCAAAACTTCCAGTATTCAAGGTTTTTAATTTCGTGGTTTTTAGTTTTCGTTGTTTTGTGGATTCCACTTCTTGGGCTCGAAATACTGAAATTCGAGATTTCAGTATTTCGAGCTTCTGAAGTGAATCTGAACTTACTGATGTTTAAGGAACATATGCTTATGTTGCAAGATATCAAAGCTGAAGAAACACCAAAACTGTATATAGTTTAACTACTTGTTTTGTAATGTTTCTTCTATTTAAATGATTTTTTTTTCTTTTCTCCTCATCATTTGCATGCCATTTGGCATTGCTCACTCTTGAGTGGCAGTGGTTCCTAGCAGTTAACAAGAGTTCACTTCCTATAGAAAAAAGTGAAAATTTTAATTTTGCTGGCCATCAGCACTCTGGATGGTATTTAGTGAAGAAAATGCATCTGTCAGGTAAGTTACTTTGTGGCACAAGGTATATGTGCAGTATGTTAAGATTGAGTGGACAGCTGATGCAGGGTTCAAATCCAGTTTACAGATAATTTTACAGAAAGGGGTCAGAATGCCATTTGTCATAAGATTTTGATTAGGAATATAACAATAATTGCAAATGAGTGTCATAACTATGTTTATTGCAACAAATGTATAATTAACTGCCTGCTGTAGAAGCCCAATATAATGCGTGTAAATTATGTTAAATATGACAATGATGATATTTAATGTAAAATGCCCATGCATAAGTATGACGTGCTCAATATTTTTGTTATAATTATTATGAGTTATCACTTGATAGGTATGTGTTGATGGCAGTATGTTTTATGAAGAATGTGTGTAACCCAACCCACCATGTATTACTCAGGTTTTGCAACTGCATGCATCTGAAATGTATTTAGAAACACAAATTCTGCCTTTTACATAGAAATGCAGTCCCATGACTAAGTTACAGACATACAGGTATCTCTGAAGTGTATCTCAATTAATTCTTAAATTAGTATACCTCTGATTAGAATATTAAAAAGTAAGTGGTCCTGTGGTACTGACAATTAATAAGCAAGGTTTAACATTTTTATAATTTTTTCATGGGTTCGATTCTCAGGTCATACTACTTAATTTTACTAGTATGTAATTTCCAAGATAGCTGCACACTGATCAGTAGCTTAAGTTCAGCTCTCCCAGGATGAGCAAAAAAATGAGAGATAAGAGCAAGTAATTCTGACAGTTTTAGTAAAATTTGGTTACTGTCTAGAAAGTACACTTCCTGGATGCCAGCACAGAAGAAACATAGCCTAAAAGAAAACCAATTAGAAAAGGTGAAGAGAAAACACTGACTGGGAAGAAACATGCAGCTGTTCAGCAAAATGCAGTTCAGTCTCCAGCATTGATAAAGAAATGGTTTCCAGTAATTTAGAGGGAAAAATAAGTCAAATGTGGTCAGAGCTGATAAAAGTAAATGAAAAATGTAAGGAGTATATCAACTCAAATAGCACAAGGCTGGAAAAAAATGGAAGAAATGTTTAAATGCTGTTCAGATAAAGTTATAAAACTGTAAAAAATCAGAGGTCAAAATGAAGAAAAAGCTGAATATGAAACTGCTCAAGAAGAACTATTTCAAAAATGGTGGAGTTACAGGACAGAACACACACAAAAAAAACTGAGATTTTCTGTTATACCAGAGAAACTGGTAAGAACAGACTGTATTAATTTTATGAAAGAACAAATAAGCAACTGGACTGGTTCATAGGTTGGTACTAGGCTATCGGCCCTAGGGCCTATACAAGCCTAGCCATAACAATTCCCTGGCTATTTTTTCCCACACTATTTACTTCCCTGGACCCCTGTCTAGCAGGGTGACTGACGTGATCCCCGGGGTGAATTTCCTTTCTCCCATCCAAACATCAAGGTTCCTTTTGAAGAGGGCCAAAGAGGCGCTCTGCTTGACATGTATGGGCAGTCTATTCCAGAGTCTGGGGAGTCTCTGGGTCAGGAACCTATCCCTCCAGCATGTTTTATTTATTGTGATGACAAGATTTAGATCCCTGGAGCATGTGGCTCTGAGGGATTGGGATTTCTTTAAGTGTAGCATGTCCGACAGCTCTGGGTTTGACATGGCCTTGTATGTTAAGCAGAGATCACCTCGGAGTAGATGATATGCAACAGAGTATAGCTGGAGTTTTTTAAGGTGGTCAGCATAGGGCATCTGCTTTAGGCCTGTGATTCTTTTAGTGAGGCATTTCTGCAGCCTTTCCAGTTGTTGCAGATGTTTTGAGAGGTACATACTAAATGGGGAGTTGTATTCCATAATGGGTCTAATGAGGGATGAGTACAGTGGGACAATGACCTCCTAATTTTCTGGATGAAAAGCCCTTAGTGGTGAGGTGTGCCACATAGAAGGATTTCCTGACTGTTGTGGAGATGTGGTTATTGAAGGTGAGACCACTGTCCACCTGTGTCCCTAAGTCTCTTACCACACTTTCAGTGTTTAGTGTACTGCCACCTATGTGATAATTCACGGGTACATGTTTTTTCCCAAAGGGGATAACTATACATTTCTTGGCATTGAGCTTGAGCCCATGGCTCTGGCACCAAGCATCTGTTTCTGTAAGGCCCTTTTGTAGAGTATCCACATAATTTGGGGATTCAATAATGGCTCCCAGTTTGCAGTCATCTGTGAACTTTCTTAGCCAGAGTCCCTTAGTGTTGGCCTGTTCTTCTGGGAAGTAGATGCTAAACAAGAGAGGTCCCAGGATTGAACCCTGAGGTACTCCACTTGTCACTTGTCTGGAGCTGGATTTGGGGTCAGCTACTTTTACAGTGTGGGTTCTGTCAGTAAGCCAGTTGATAACCCATCGAGTGACATAGGGATTAATGCCTAGTTTAGTAAGTTTATCTATGATTCCAGAGTGGGGGATGGTGTCAAAGGCCTTGGCGACATCCAGATAGACTGTGTGGACTGCCTTACCCTCATCCACGGCTCTGGAGACTGATTCTAAGAAGTCAATAAGGTTCATGAGACAAAATCGGCCTTTCACGAACCCAAACTGGGTGAGGTCCAGTGTTTTAAGGTTGACAATGTCTTTGTTTATAAGTTCCATTATAATACGTTCCATGGCCTTGCAGATCAGGCTAGTCAGACTGATGGGATGGTAGTTCCCGGGATCCAAGGTGGATCCCCCCTTGTGGAGTGGGATAACTGTAGTTGTGCGCCACTCAGTGGGCACGAAGCCTGAGATGAGGGTATGATTAAACATGACACTTAGGTGAGGTGCCAGTTCATTTTGTAGTTCATGTAGTACACAGCCCGGGATGTCATCTGGTCCCATGGATGCTGTATTCTTAGCTTTGGAGGGTGCGTTTTTTACCTGTGTGGCCATTATTACCGGAATTTGGCAGTCTTCCAGTATTGAGATGGGCCATTTAGGGGGTGAGAGGGGGTGAAATTGGCACTGAATCGATCTGCCAGGATACTGGCAATATCCTTGGGATCAGTATATTTAATGCCATTTTGTTGTAGCTCAGAGCAGATCTGAGCATTGCCATTTAGATTCTTGACATAGTTATAGAATACCTTGTGGTTGTCTTTGGAATCTTTGGCAATTTTATTTTCATAACTAGCTTTGGAGGATTTTATGAGGGATCTCAGTTTCTTACTGAGGCTGGTAAGGGAGTTTTTTGCATTTTGGGATTTTCCTCTTTTCTGCAACAGTTTTTTCCTTTTGTTGTAAAGTTTGTTTATGGCAGGGGACCACCAGATTGGCTTCCTTTTTTTGGAGGAGAACATCTTGTTTCTATTTGGGATAGCACGATTCATACATGAGCGGATGTGCTCGTACAGTGCCTTAGTGTAGGACTCAGCAGTCGAACTTTCAGTTCCCGTCTGCATGGGTGTCATGAAGTCTGTAACCTCTGACTTGAGTAGCATGAAGTTGGCCTTGGAGAAGTTTTTTATGGAGGTTTCATTACTGAGGGTTGGGGGTGGGATGTAGATGTTAAGGGTGATTAGCTTATGTTTTGACCTGACCAATGAGGGGGTGACCATAGGTGTGGAGCATCGATTTCCCATGTTGGTAATGACCAGGTCTAGGATACTGGAGCCCCTGGTGGGACTATGGATTAGTTGATCCAGGGCATTGGAATTTATGAATTCCAAGAATCGTTGGGCAAAGGTGTTGGTGCATGAGTAGTTTTCCCAGTTAATGGCAGGCAGTTGAAATCACCCATTATTAGGGTGTTTGGTTGTATATTAATATTTTCCATTATGTTTAGAAAGGTGTAGTGAAAATCTTGGGGGCATGGTGGGGGATCTGTAGCAAGCTACAATTTGGATTGCAATCTTATTTAGTGTTAGTTGCACTTGGAGAATTTCAGATGCATTGCGTTGGGCAAATAACCTGGTGGTGTGAATATCCTTGGTAAATATGGACATTCCACCTTTAGTGTTTCGATCCTGGTTTGGTAGCCGAGTTGTAGCCTGGTATTGCAGGGGTGCTCTCTTGAGCCTTGAACCATGTCTCAGTTACTGCACAGATATCGACATTCTCCATTTTTAGGAGTGCCTCGAGAGAGTGCATTTTGAGGTTTAGACTTCTAGCATTGAGTGGCATACATGCTTGTACCTGTTACGGTGGTGGTTTTGTCCTTTGAAAATTCCCTAAAATAGGCACTATAGGGGTGGCAAGAGACTTAGCCAGTAACCTGAATCCCAGGGGTGACAGGTGCAGACCATCTCTGGCAAAGCATCGTGGTCTGTCGATCATGTTGTCCCAGGCAGACAGATACTGGATCCCCTTTGAATGACACCACAAGCTTAGCCAATTGTTGAAGTCAATCATTTTGTCCTTATATTGTGGTATCATTCTGGGTGAAGGCAGGATGCTACTCAGGGCTAGGGTCATACCTGCCTGGGCCACATGATCTGAGAGCTCTTCCATGCCTCTTTTCATGTAGTCCAGGGAGGTACGTCTCAAGTCATTCACTCCAACATGGACAATGACAGAGTCATATTTGTACTTGTTGTGGAGTGACTTGAGTGCATGAGTTATGTGGCAGATCCTGGCACCCGACAGGCAGCTCACTGTAATTTTCTCCTTGTTCAGCCTGGTGAGTGGGACATCAGTGTGCCTGACTATAGAGTCACCTATGACTAAAGTGTTAGGTACGTTGTCTTGCCTTAGGAGCTGTTGCTGGGTGGTGCACTGATGTTGTGAGCTATGTGACACTTTGGTTGTGATTGGTGTTTGTTTGCATTTCAGCTTCGGAGGTCCTTGTTGCTTGGGCAGGTTACAGTTAAGGGCCTCCACATATGTGGATTTAGTGTTGCTATGTGTGGGTGTTGGTGGTGTGAGTTTAGATGGGCTATGTGTTGCTTGAGGTGTAGTGCAGGTGTTAACCTTCTCCTCTTGACTGTCTAGCACAATCTTGGGTGGAGAGAGAAAGATGTGTTAATTGAAAGGGTAGTTTGTGTGTATCTTAGTGTGTATTCTCCATACCTTGTCATGAGAAAGCAGCTAAGACCTGTATTAGTAAAGATGCAATCATACCAGCATGAAGAATACATAATGACAAAGCTGTGGAATAAGTGGAAAGTATTAAAACTTGCAGACACTGTTTTTGGAAAATAACTATTCAGTGTACAACAGGCAGAAGGGAAGCAAATTTATCCCAGCAATCATGGAATGTTGAGAGGCAGGTGTAATATTCAAGCTGCTTCTGTATACAGCTGTCTTCAGAATATTTTTGCCTGGAGGATCAGAGTAGTTTTTTGATGCAGAACAGGCTAAGTAGGAAATAGAAAAGTATATCCAACAAAAAGTGAACCATCAAAATCATCAAACAGAAGGGAGCTCTGCTTCTCATTCTTCTGATAATAAACCCCATAGAGAGATTTTGTCAGTGAAACATTTTCCAAAAAAAGCACAGTGGTTGGTTAGAAGAATCAGGAGTACCTTGAACTTGAACCAGAGAAATGCTACAGGAGACACATTTGGAAAGAATAGAGCATGTGAATTTGCTAAATAAACTATTTCAGGATGGATATTGAGCAGAATATCAGGAACAAAGGAAAAGGGCAGCAGTTATGCTAATAGATAGAGAACCTCTAGTAGTGTCAGAAGAGACAAAAACAATAATAATGGTAGATTTGTAGTAGCAACAGGCTACTGTCAAGGGAGGAGGATTACGGCAGCAAGTATTAATATTCTTCTTAAAAAATGAAGTTATGCATTTTGTTTTTATGTAGGGCGATGCAGTGGTGCAGTGGTTAACATTATCACCTCACAGCAAGAGGTTCTCCAGTTTGATTCTTGACTAGGGTGCCTTCTGTGCGATGCCTGCATCTCCTCACTGCATTTGGGTTTCCTCCAAGTACTCTGGTTTCCTCCCACATTCCAAAGCCATGTGTTTGGAGCATTTTTCCCTGAGCCTCCTGTGAAAATAGACTCTGTCCTAGTCAGACTTTCTCAGTCAACAAATGTTAAATAATTAAAATAAAATGTATTTACCATAATGTTCCATCTGTGTTATTCATTTTCAGTCTTTCTCAGTTGCTGAGTTTGGATCCAATCCACAGATCTGACTTGGCCATTACTAAAGCTTATGGCAACCAAAAAACCTTTGAGCTTCTCCCTTGGCCATAATGCATCAACCCCTAATATACCCTGGATCTTGTTTGCTGATTTCCCTAAAGTAGGGCGTACTAATTTTGATGATGTGAGGTATTGCCAGATATGCCAGGAGAAGTAAAGCAGTGGATGAGTAACATATGCCAGCATAGTTAGCTGGAGTTTTGTAAAGAATTACACGTCATTTGTATATCAAACTGATTTGTACAGATGCTGGTGTTGAAAAATGTATTTGTAAAGCTGCTTGTGTTACAAATGTACCAACAGTGGGTCCTGCTGGACAAAAAAGAAATGCAGCTGTATATCAGACTGTATTGTAACTGTTGAAATGAATATATTATAACAGAGGATACTGGAAGAGAATAGGTTAATCTCAGTCCAGCTAACTTTGAAAAATAGTCTGAAATTAAATTATCTGGTTTAGACTGTAAAGATTGTATCTCACAGTTTTGACTGCAGCCAGAGATAAAATGTCTGTGAGAAGCCTGGCTTAGTAGCTCTGTAGGAAGAGTGGAAGTGTTAAAATTGTTTTACAACTTCCAGATGCTGTAATACATGTTAGCAAAGCTCTATGTTTGTGTGTTATGACACATAAGTAGTAGATCCTGGCTCACGTTTCTTGTAAAGGGGGTAGTGTGGGAACCAGAGTCAGGTGATCAGACGTGATGTCATTCTATAGTCAGCACTGAAATGATGTTTAGATATTAGTGAGAAATGTCACACATGTCTCAGCAGTCTGTCTGTGAAACCTGACAAAGAAGGACCACTCACCCATGTCATCTTGCCTTGCTCTAGTAAGTGAAATAGGGAACAGTATTCTTTAGTTAGTCAGGAAAATATAGTGAGATTAGTTAAGTATTGGTTTTCTGTATCTATGTAAACCTTTCAGTCTGTGTTATTTTTAATGTTTCCTGTGATTGAAACTCTAGTGCTTATTATAAATAGATATTTAGTATTTTCATGTTCTTTTATTATTTATTATTAAATATATTTAAACTTTTCATTGTGTCTGGTCTTTTAGAGAATACTTTAAACTTTGAGAGTACTGATATTTATTTGTGACACTGTGGCCACTCCTGAAAGCCTTGCTGTTTGGTCAACATTACCATTTGCATTAGTATTAATTTCACTCAGTATAATTGGATGCCCTGGCAAGAGCCTTAGACTGGCTGGCTTTGTGGATGTCCTGGTGTCAGTGTATTTACCTTTTAGTCTGGGTGGAGGTGATAGAGCGAGCAAGCTGTGCCAGCCTTTCCCAGGTGTGTGTGTGTGTGTGTGTGTGTGTGAAAACCAAATTTCAAAGAGAGTGTGTGTGTCAGTTACTTTGAACTGGGACACTGAGAGCACTGATTTCACAGAGAGGGTGGTGAAGGACTTGACTTGAAACACCTGGCTAAGGACTTAATTCTGTAGCTGTGTCAGTGGGGAGTCTTAGTTGAGGCCCAGAGGAAACCCAGCCCTAGGACTGGATTGTGCTCCCTGTGTGCTTTTAAGGGAAATTGTGCTTGGTGCAGACAGCTGCATCTGGAAATACTGTCTGTAATCCATTTTTGTTTCAAGTGAATGTCCCTTACCTGTGTCAGTGGTGAGGATTGTGGCTCCTTGATTACTGGCCCAGAGGGACATGTGTGTGTGTGTGTGTGTGTGTGTGTGTGTGTGTGTGTGTGTGTGTGTGTGTGTGTGTGTGTGTGTGTGTGTGTAAATGGACAACACAGATGGAACGTTATGGTAAACGCGTAGCTACTTTATCTGATGTTATCAGTTTTCACTCTATCCTCAACTGTTGGGACAGAATGGGGGATTAGGGTACAGTAGCTGCTGCATTTGTTGTTTAGGAGAAAAGTAAAAAGATTGTAGCAAGCCTGGCCCCATTGACAAAAAATAATTTCTGTCACTTTTATGTTGAGAGACCATTCATGAGGTAGAAGAATAGACCTGCTCAATTTGTCTGCTATCACATTGGACTTCCCCAGAATGGGCATTGCTATGAGGAAATGGTTGGATGAGCTCACCCATTATCACACTCTGAATGTTTCTTGACACAAGGGGTAAGATCTGGTTCCTCCTTGTTTGTTGCTATACCAAACTACTAACATATTGCCTGTTTGAATCTCAATTGTCCCTAAAGGGAGAGCATCCTGGAAGGTCTGCACACTAAGAGCACCTCTGTCATCTCTAGGACATTGATATATAAATTGGCCTTTTCAGAGGACCAAATGCCTTGGACTGTTTTCCCCAGAAAGTGTCCCCAACCCAATCCGGGAAGCGTCCATGATCATTATGGCCTTGGGTTGCGGGAAAATGAAAATGAAAGGGCGGCCTTATAGAACCTGATCTGATTGAATCCACCATCAAAGGTATCTCTTGTATGCCTGAGTGATTTCTATTCGTGCTGCCATGCATTAGTAAAGAATCAACCACTGTGTTGCAAGCATCCACTGAAGAATCCTCGTAGGAAATCTTGCTAGAGGAACTAAAATTATGGCAACTGACATTGACCCCAAAGCTTGAAGGATGAGTCGGGCTGAAATGTTGGTATTGTAAATTATTTCCAGACCTGGAATCTGATAGTCTGCACTCTTGAGAGACAAAGATAAGCTGTCAGTGATATAGTGTTGAAGTCTGCTCCTGTGAATTCCAAGGTCTGATTTGGTTGTAATTGAGACTTGTAATTTATGGTTATTTCCAGAAGGGAACAATTGTAGAGTACTTGACCTCTTGCTCTTATTAGTAGATGCCTAATTGGGGCAGTAATGAGCCAGTCATCTAAATATGGAAATATGTACAGAATGCCCAGGACCACGGTCCTAACTCCTTTGATGTATTTTGAACCAGGTAATCCACAGGATGCCAAAAAAAATTAACGCTTTTATTCACTCAAAAACATAAATCACACGCGTTTTCGTTCTACATACAGGACTTCATCAGACAAACTCCATTTCTTCACAACAGTTTAAATAATCTATTTGAACTACTAATTAATTAATACTCCAATAAAATTCATGTCTTAAGAATCAAATTGACAAATCTCTTTGTGTCTCTCATGAAAATAGACACAAAGAGATTTGTCAATTTGATTCTTAAGACATGAATTTTATTGGAGTATTAATTAATTAGTAGTTCAAATAGATTATTTAAACTGTTGTGAAGAAATGGAGTTTGTCTGATGAAGTCCTGTATGTAGGACGAAAACGCGTGTGATTTATGTTTTTGAGTGAATAAAAGCGTTAATTTTTTTTGGCGTCCTGTGGATTACCTGGTTCAAAATACATCAAAGGAGTTAGGACCGTGGTCCTGGGCATTCTGTACATATTTCTTATTGGTGACTTGAGAATTGCCATTCGATTTTGGTTAAATATGGAAATACTCAGAATCCCTGCAGTCTCATCTGAGCTGCTAACACTGCCACGCATTTGGTGAACACCCTGAGTGCTGTGGTGAGGCCAAAGGGCAAAGCTCTGAACTGATAGTGACTGGCTCCCAACTGAAAGCATAAATATCTTCTGGATCATCTGTTCATTTTTATGTGCTAGAGCACATCTTGAAGGTCTATTGAGCACATCCCATCATCCTTGCCCAAGAAGGGTAGAATGGACTGAACTGTGACCATACAAAACTTTGTATGTCAAACTGACTTGTTCAAAATGCTGAGATCCAAAAATTGTTCTCCAGTCCCCTGTTTTCTTTGGCACTAAAAAGAATCTTGAGTAAGTTCCAGATGCTATCTGCTCTGGTTGGACCTCTTGGATGACTCTTTTTTTTCCAGCTGTTTTTGTATTTCTAGTGCTGACCAGGTGGAACATTGGGAATTTTGCATACAGTTGGAGGTGGAAGGGAAAAGGGAATTATATAACCTCTGGAAATAATCCTCTGCACCAAAGTATCTTTTGCTATATTTAGCCAGGTTCTCTGATGCTGAGATAAGCCAACCCCCAATTGCCTCCGGAGGGGGACAGTCGGGCCTCCTTTCAGGAGGGCTGATAGCATCTGTCAGAGAAAGAATCTCTGAAACCCTGGTTTTGCGGGCCTCCTCTGTCCTGTGGGCATTGTCATCCATTAGAGCTCCCCTCTCTACTCCTATGGGAACTATCCCTACGTGTGCCCTGGAAAGGACCCTGGGACTTTCTGAACCACATTTTGTGACCACCTCATTAATTCCTAGAAAAGGATCTTTGAGCCATCAAAAAATGTAAGCCCACTGCAGAGAGGGTCTTCCCATCCTTTTCACACCTGGAGAGTGACCCTTTCACTTTTGGGCTAAACAATGAACTGCTGTCAAAGGATGCATTGATGAATGAAAACTTGAAAGGCTCTGCAAAGTCACATAAGCACATCTAGGTATGCCTGAACCTGCTGCCCTAGAGGCACCTTCGGCTGCATGTGAGATAAGCCTCATGGATGAATTTGAAATGGCTTGAACAACTGAGAGGCCACAGAAGATTGAACCTCAGCAGTAATGGTCCCTGAAAGGGATTTCAAAAGTTATTTGATCAAATCGCTTTGCAGTCTTGTAAAATGTGCCAAATGGTTCATTGACCTAAGAGCAAAGGTCGCTGAAGCATATACATACTTCCCAAATCTATCCATCGCTCTTGACTCCCTGTTAGGGGGATGGACTGAGGAACTTTGCTCAGCAAGTTCCTTCTTGGCAGCTGTCCAGAAAAGGAGAAGGAACCCTGGTATGCATTGGGTTCAATGTAGGTGAATATTTAGTCTTGGGAAGGATCTTCGAGTCCGAACCAATTGGATCCGTTGATTTTTTCATTGGATCCGGAGAACTTGAACCCCTTGATTTCTTCACAGAATCTGAAGGAGAGTGGATCTCAACTGGTTTTGTATCTGCTTTTGGCTTTTTCCTCTGCAGCTCCTAAGATGGAGTCGAGGAAGTAAATGGCTTTGGAGACTTAGACAAGGACTCCTTAGTTTTTGTTTTGGGAGACTGAGCCCCAGAAATAGCTTCACCAAAGGCTGATGGAAGCAATCCCTTTATTATCATTTTTTTTATCAGTAACTGCTATAGGACTGAAGTTTTTACAAATTTTACAGTCCTCTTGGAGCTGTTGAGGGTCCAAGAAGTAAACACAGAATGTGTTAGCATCTGATAGGGGCAATTTGTGCCCACACTTTTGACATTATTTTGAAACTGGAAGGTCCTTTTTTGACATACTAGCAAGTAGAATAGAAGAAAAGAAAGAACTCCCCCACTTTTGGAAGGATAAAATGAAAAAGGAAATACCAGCAATGGTAAGGAAGATGACACTAGCATGTAAAAATAGCAAGAAACAAGGAAAAAATTATCAATGATGGTAAATGAGAATTACACCAAATGTAAGAAGGGTAAAGGAGTAATATATTAATAAGATTTATGACAGATAAAAAGGAAAATTTTAAGAGGAAGCACACTTTTCTGAGGAAAAATCAGGAGCTGAGGCTGACCACGTCTTTATGCAAAAAGCGGCAATCAAGATCTGGGATATATTAAGATTTGGTGCATTGTGGGTAAAGGAGGAGCTTGAGAGCTTTTTGGTTGCCATGAGCATCAGTAACAGCCAAATTGTATCCAAACCCAACAGTTGAGGATATAATGAAAATTGACAACATCAGATCTGCTATTATGGAGCTTAAGAAAATCTTGAGAGAAATAATAAGCTTTCAGCAGGGAATATTTCCTACAGGTGAAGACTGGAACTTGATTTGCAACAGTGAGTATGTGTCTGGGGAACCTAGAAGGGAAATATAAGAAAAGGGTAGATTTCTGAAGACATTCATAAGAACATTTTGATTTGGAAGATGTGAATTCAGTAGTAGGAAACTGGAGATAATTTACTTATGATTACCCAAAGTGTAATAACTGAGGAAGACTGCACAGAAATTATATTTCACAGGAACACGTGTATTTAATTGAAAGCTTTAACACATATCCAGTCACTATTTTAGATCATGCACCAGTAATAAATAAGATAAACATGCAGGGTAATGAAGTGAAAATAAGACACTGGCACTTTCCCACCTGTTTAACAGAGAGAAATTTAAGGAATAGGTACTGGAAATTATTTGAGAGAAATTCCTTCAGAAGTTATAGCTCATGAGTGGGGTAAAATGAATGTGGAGTTTAAAAACAGGGCAGAAACAAAAGAATAAAAGATATGATTAAGAAGTAACAAGAATTATTTAGAGAAGCTGACAAAGGTTAAAGAATTGCAGAATAAAGAGAATCACACAAAAGAAGAAGGGGTGGAACTGCAGAGAGCTAAGGAGAAAGTAAGAGAGTATCTGGATACTATGAATGAGTTTAAAAAGACTGCAATTAAGCAACTATTTTTGATAACTCCAGAGCACAAAATCATTTAGCACCATGACTTAGGGAACAGAAAGTGGAAAGGGTTGTTGCCAAATTTGGGAGCCTATAACGAAAAATAACCAGAGATCCTGTAGAGATAATAGAGATATTTTGGAAATTTTATGAAAATTTATATAAAACAGAGAGATGTGGAAATCAAGAAAGAGAACAGAAATAATTATGGAAGACTTCAGTATGCCAAGGTTAGAGTTAGATGAGGCTCAAAAATTAACAGTTAAGACAGGAGGAGATGAGATAAAATGGGAACATATAGTATTTCTGTGGAAGTTTGGAAGATAGGAGGGGAGAAAGTCATAAAGATCTGGAAAAATTGATTAACAGTATTTTAAAAGGAGGGGAAGCACCAACATCCTTGAAGAAAGCTGTGGATGTAATGCTTAAATACAGTAAAGACCCATCAGACCCAGCTTCATATAGATCCATTTTGATTTTAAACCATGATTATACATTGCTTATGCCCATAATAGATACAATAATGGCGCTGGTATTGCCAAAATTGATAGATATGGATCATCAATGTGATTTTGTTGAGGGAAGGCAAACATTTAACAACATTAATAGAACAATGATGATCCAGAGAGAGACAGAATATAAGAAAATCCTGCCATTGTTAGTGGTACTTGATGCAGATAAAGCATGTGAGAGAGTAAGCTGGGCTTTTATGAGTATGGCAGTGGAAGCATTTGCATTCCTTGATACAATAATAAGGTTAAATACGAAAGTATATGAGGATGTGGAGACAAAAATTTAAGTGTGAGTGTTCCTCGTTGATAAGTTGTGTCTGAACAGAGGAACCAGGCAGGGGTATCCTATTTCCCCTTTGTTGTTTTCATTATAGTTACAGCCATTGGAAAAGAAATTAACAGACTCAGGATATAATTGGTATGGTAATCAAGAAAAATTGGCTTTATTTGCAGACAAATGATGATGAGGACAGATGATCCACAAAAAAGGGAGTGGAGTAGCCATCCTTTACTCAGAAAATCTTAACTTCTCGCCCATTGCCATCTGTATTCCTGATTTTCACCCAGCTGAACTAATTATCCTAAATTGCCATATAAACTCCCTCAATTAATTTACCATTGCCTCAGGTAATAATATCCTAGTTTTTGAGAGCATCCTCTCCTGGTTTTCCCAAATATACCCTATGAAACCATCACACTTGGAGACAGCAACATTGACTGGGCTAAACTAACAACTGACTCCCCAAAAATGAGCATCAACCTACATGGATTCCACCAACTAATAACATCCCACACCCGCTTGCACAAATCCTCTTCTTCCACTTCAAGAATTGACTGGATCCTCACTAACTCCCCTAACCTTTACCACAACCCTTGTACCCTTCATGATACCTTAAGTGATCATCTTCCCACCTCCATCCAAAGACACAATGCTCAAATACCCAAATAACATTCCTACAGAGACGGCCATAAGCTCTCTAACTTTAAAGCCAACTTATTTAACTCAATACTCCCCAGCATCAATTGGTCTTTCCTTAACCAACTCCCTCTCAATGATGCAGTCCTAAAATTTAACCACATTTTCTTGGAAATTCTCAATTCCCCCCACCCCCAACAGAAAAATAAGAATTAAAACTAACTATGCCCCCTGGCTATCTAAAGTGACCAGATCACTTATGCACAGAAGTCATGGTGCTTGGAAAGCATGGACCAAAACCAAGGCTCCATCCCTTTTCCAAACTTATAGGCAACTCAGGAACCTTGTGAAAAAACAAATCAACAAAGATAAGAAATCCTACCACAACTAAACTGCAAATCAAATCCTCGCAAATTCTGGTCTACCTTTAACAGAATTCTCCAGCCTGGTCACCCTATCACCCCCTCCCATTTCCCAAATAACACTCTACTAGAAACTGTTACCCCTCTCAACAATTACTTTATTGACACTGTCCAAAAACTCACACACTAGTCATGACTCTAACTCACCTCCTTCCCCTGCCAACCCCACGAGTAAAAACCTCTTTTCCTTCCAGCCTGTTTCCACTGCTTATATCAAATCACTTCTGCCGAAACTCAAACCCTACTCCCCCTCCTCTAATAACTTCCCACCCCTGTTCCTCAAACTAGCTGTTGAATCCATTGCCTTCCCCTTATCCCTTATAATCTATAGATCTATCCAAGAAGCTGCAATCCCTGACATTTGGAAATCCTTCTTCACCATCCCTCTGCATAAAGGAGGAAATACTACTGATCCATCCAACTACAGACCCATAGCTATCCTTTCCCCACTATCTAAAATACTTGAAAAATGCATTCATACTCAACTACTAAATTTTCTTCTACAGGAAAACCTCACTTTCACTCAACATGGCTTTAGGCCATACCATAGCACCACTACTGCCCTCTTATATTTTACCCACAAGATAGCAAAGGAGATAACAACCAGCTCATATCCTGCCTTTTCTTTGAACTCTCCAAAGCCTTTGATACTATCTCTCACCCCATTCTTCTATCTAAACTTGCTAGCCTCAACCTCTCCCCTCCCTCACTTCAGTGGTTTACTATTTATCTGTCCAACAGGCAATACTCTATTTGATGGCTCTCTTCCTGTTTCCCCTCACTTCCCATCACATTATGCATACCCCATGGCTACATCTTGGGTCCTCTTCTGTTTAATATCTTCACTAATCAACTTCACACATCTTGTAAACTATCCTCTCTTATACAATATGCTGACAATTCAACTCTCATCTCCAGTTCCAGTTACATCTCTGACCTCCACACACAGACTCAAGATGCCTTTCTAGCCACTGAAAAATGGCTGTTTGATAATCAACTTTTCCTAAATTAAAAAAAAAAAACCTAACTCTTTCTTCCTCATTCTCTCTCCCAATATAAATCAACTTTTCTCATCTCATTCTCCAATAACACCATCATAGAACCTGAACCACACACTAAGCTCCTTGGCATCACCATAGATGATAAACTCAAATTTAACTTACATGTCTTACAAAGCATAAAAAAACACACCAAAAACTAGGTCTCCTATACTGAAATAGAAAATTTCTAACTTCCAATACTAGACTCTCCCTGACTCAGGCTCTACACTCCCCTCCATCCTCTACACTGTGCCAATCCTTACTAACTTACAGGCTTCAGCCTTGTCCAAACTTCAAGAAACCTACCACAAGGTAGCTAGATTTGCCACCAACTCGCCTCATAACTTGCACTACTGCCTATCACTCAGCTCTCTCCAATGGTTAGAATTCCCTCAACAACTCCTACTATTTCAGTTACAAATATTACATGGTATAGTATATAAACCATCCTCCTGCCCAGCCCTCTCCTCTCTGGCATCCTCATATACCCCTACATGTACTCTCCGCACCTCCAACCAGTTACTCTTGGACATCTACCACCCCAACAAAATTGCCGGCAAATTGCTCTACAAATTCATCATATCCCAAGCTTGGAACAAACTCCTCTTCCACATCAGGTCTGTTCCCATCTCCAAACACTTCAAAAAGGAACTAAAACTTCACCTTCTTAAAACTATGTCTTGTCCCTGTCTTGCGCCCACCTTTCCTCCTACTCTACTATACTTCCTCTCCCCCTCTCCACTGACTTCCATCTACTTATTCTTCTTACCTTCTCTTTGATTTTAAACCTTATGATTTACTGCTCCTAAATATATGTATATATATATATATATATATATATATATATATATATATATATATATATATATATATATATTACTATGCATATCTGAAAAAAAAACTAGTAATATCACTACCACTATATACTTATTCTGCACTACATGCATTTATCTATTATTTAACTGTATCTCTGCAACATTTGTATAATATGTATAATAATTATCTACTTGTGCGTGAATTTCTCTATTTGTGCATGAGACTTCTACTGTAATCTGACTATTTTAGTGAAACTCTGTATTGCTAGTAACATTTGTAATGTAAATTGTCTTTATTGGATCTTTTCTCCTCGGGTCTCCACTAAAAATGGGCTTCTAGCCCATTTGGACTAACCCAGTTAACAAATGTCAAATGAATAAATAAAATAAATAAACAATATTGTTTTGTACTTGATAAAACCAGAAAAGGACATCTCAGTGTTGTGGAATGTTTTCATACAGTTTTAAGTCTTTTTTGGATATAATATTAATGAAGATAAAACAAAGGCTAAAGCTATAAACTATGTACCAGCATATGAATTATTTCAGCAATACCCATATTTTTGGAGACATAATAAAATTAAGTATTTAGGAGTATGGATTAAAAAGGATTCTGTTAAGGCAACTAAGGATATGTGGGAAGAAACTAAACAAAGATAATTCAAAAACGGAGAAACTGGCAGGTCTTGTTTTTGGATATGGATAGCAAAATACAAGCAATGAAAATGTTTTTAGTCCCTCTACTTTTATAAAATTATGCATATTTTTATCAACCAGAGGAGAAGTCATGAACAGTAATTAAAAAAAGAGTTGAAGAACTTTATCTTGGAGGGAAAAAGACCAAGAGTCAAATGGGATAAATTGATCCTTCCAATAGAAGAAGGTGGTTTAGGATTTCCTGATTTGGAGGGATATTTAAGAGCTACACAGTAAAGGCTTATATATATATATATATATATATATATATATATAAAACAGAAGCATAAGGAGAATAACCACAGCAGTACAGCATATTATATTTATAAAGCATTAGAAAGTATTCTAAGAAATAAGCCAACATGAGAATGGAGAAAGGAGATTTTGCTGATAGGGATGACTACACTTAGGGGTACAGAAAATAGGCAGGAGGGGGCTAGAACTTACTGGAGAAAACTAGCAAGGAACCAATGTATTAGAAACAAATAACTAGAGTAGGAAAGGTAATAGAATGGGAAGAGGCAAAGAAGACATTTGGATTGTAGGCTAGAGACTGCCTTCCCTGTCAGTGATTGATATCACAGTATAGACCAAGGGAAAGGGATATGGGAATCCTGAGTGAAAGGCCTGCTCTAGTATAGCTGAATGTAGAAAAGAAGCTGCTGTTAAAAAAGGATAATTAGTAGGGCATATAAAATATTGGACTATAGTATTCAATCAGAGGAAGTTAGAAAATATTGGGAAGAGAGGTTGGATAAACAATTCACAAGGAAACAATGGAAGGCTATATCTATGGCTCCCAAATGTGCAACAAAGTCTAGAAGATTTAGGATTTTTTTTCTTGAAAGAGTTTGCATTGATATTTTAGATCCCAAGCAGATACCAATGAATTTTTCCTCAGGTAGATGGGGAAGAAAGAAGTAACTGGGGGCATACAGTATGTTTTTAAGATTGTAAAGATTTGGCAAACTTTAAAAATTCCCAGCAGAGTACTCTGTGAGAAATATTGGATAAGCAAATGGGTGTAACTAAGAATTTTTTTTGAGCTGGGATACAGGATCGATCTGAATTGCCAAGACATAGTAAGGTCTTGTTAAGTTTAATTTGGTTGGCTGCCAAAAAAGCATATATTAGAAAATGGAAATCAGTCTAAACAAACTGTATTTGAAGTATACTGAATATTGTAACAGAGATAAAAGAACTAGAAGTGAGACTTTTAGAATAGGGTTGGAACAAATTACATAAAAATATAAGTAGTGGGAACAATCCATACAGAATAATGTTTTGGAGGTGGAGTAAGGTTTAAGGGAAGGCAGAAACTAATCAGTTTATGTAATGTTGGATTGATGATAGTTATACAAAAGAATATATGTGATGCATATGTTTGCAACTGTGAATATGGTAACATAATTTGTTTTCTTTTATATAAACATACATTTACCTATGTCTTAAATGATTATTCAGTAAAGGTGTTTAAGAAAAGATGCAAATAAGTAAAAGAAAATTACCAGAAACTGTAAAACTGAGGGAACTGGAGCAGAAAAGGGTCAATTTCCTGTTAGAGTACATAAACAGAAAATTATTTCCATTTACTCCTGTAAAGTTTATGAGTTGTAGTTTTCTGAGAAGCAGATAGGATCTGAATCTCCCTGTGAGGGAAGGATGGATCCTTGGCCATTAGTGGAACTGGAGAAACTATGCAGTGGTGGGATAGCAAATCCAGTTTGGGATCTACAATTCAAGGATGCTACTTGAAGTGATGCCATAGTACTGAGAATCAGATTTGACTCAGTAAGAAGGAGGCAATGAGGATGATTGAGACCTTGCACAGGTATGCTTTCTGCAGGAACTTTGTCATCAATGGCAATGGTGGAAACGTAGAGGAGTCCAGGAGGCCACTAATAGACTAGAGTGTGCATGCATGTCTTTTCAAGTGGAGGAGTTAGGGCAAAGCAGCTGATGCATTTGGTACTGGTAGGGAAAGCAAAATTGTGGCAGCAAGGCTTTCCCATGCAGCAGAAGATCATCTGCGCTACTGATGAGTTGAGAGACCACTCGTAAGGCATCAAAATACAATCACTGTGCCTGTTGGTCCATCCTGCAATGCACATTGCTGTCAGAAAGTGCTGTGAAGACTTTATCCACTGCCAAACTCTCATGGTCTCTCAACATAGGTGGTATGGCCAGGTTCCTTCTTGCTTGTTGATATACCAGACTACCTGTGCATTGCCTGTACTGATAGAAATCACACCCTGGGGAAAGTCCTGAAGGGCTTGCAACACTAGGAGGTGTTCCCATATCTACATCTTTGATGTGAATTTTGTCCTCTTGCTAGATCCATGTCACTTGGACCATTCACCTTACAAAATCCTCCCACAAAACCCCAGATAAGAGAGATAATAGGTGTCCATAATTACTGTGGCTATTAGAAGGGGTGGAATGAAATTTCATTCCATTAAAACAGTGGATGACTGGATCTGCCAGTGTTGATGACTTCTGTAAACAGATGAAAGGCAAATTATTTCTTTTCCTTACATTTAGTAACTGAGATCACTTCATGCTCAGTGTTCACTGTTAAAACCCTTATGCAAAATCTTGCACAGAGAACAAGTTGGATTATGATAGCCATTAAACCTGGGCCTTGCAGAATCAGCTATGCAGGTTAAGTAAGCTTAAGCTGGAGCTTTGAAATTATGGTTCTTAATATTAGAAGTCTGTCTTCCGGAAGTTTGACAATTCCTAATCTTTATGTTCAGATGACATCCAATGAATACCAGAGTTTGAGATGGTTCAGGTTACAACTTTGCAATTTTGACAGAAATGCCTAAGGAAAGACACAAATGAAGCAAGTAGTCTCTTGCTGATATGTAGAACTCTCTTGTTTGTGGTTTCAGGAGCCATTGATTGAGGTATTTGAAGATGCAGATCCCTTTTAGCCTGTGGGGGGCTGCAATCACTGATATGTACTTGGTGAACACCCTGGGGGCTGTACTGAGACCAAGTAATGTGTATGTAAAATGTGTACTTTGTACGTGTATATATATTTTTCTGGAGCCTTTCTCCCCAGGACTCCATTGAAAATGGGCTCTGTATAGCCCAGTGGACTATTCTGGCAAACAAACTGCAAATAAATAAAATAATAAAATAAAAATAAATGGTAGTGCTTGGAACTAGTAGTGATTGGCTCCTAGCCAGAAGAGGAAATACTTTTTGCATACACTGGCAATTTTTATATGGAGGTAAGCGTCCTGAAGGTCAATAGACCACATCCAATACTCTTTATTCTAAGCACAAACGTATGGTTTGCACTGTGACCATCCAGAGCTTTGTATTTTTTGCATAAATCTTTAAGCCATCCTGAGGTTCTTTGACTCTTTGAGAATTAAAAATAATCTGGAATAGACTTTGGATCCTCTCTAACCTGGTGGGACCACTTGGATGGCTGTTTTGGACGGAGCTGAGAAATCTCCTTTGCTGCTGCCCTTCTCTGTCAGGATGGTACTTCTGGGAGAGAATCTTAAAAAGGGAATTGTGTAGTCACTGGATATTATACTGTTTACCAAGTTGTCACATCTGATGACCATCCATGAGTCTAAGTTACATTCATCTCCAACTGCCTCTAGAAAAGAGCAGCATTTTGCTCCAGGAGTGGCAGCCATTAAAGGTCTCCCTCTGCCTCAGTTTCCACTGTCTGAAAAGGTGACCAAGGGAAGGCTTGTGACTTCTTAAACTGAAGCCTTTGGCACACTTCTCATTCCTAGAAAGTTTCTTTGTGGGGATTTAAATCACAGTCCTAAGGCAGAGAACATTTTCTCTTCTAGTTTATTCTTCAGAAGATTGCCTTCTTTAACTTTGGGCCCAAAAAGGGAGAACCCATCAAAAGGGGCATTAATAAAGGATGTGTTGAAATTGTTCATGAAGTCACATAAATACAGCCAGGCATGTCATGCCTACACCTGTATCAACTGTCCTAACTGCTTTTTTTGCCAGCATTATGCAGCAATCTCATGGGGAGATTAAAAATGTTGCCATCATAGCCATCTGTGACTTGATCTGCTTGCTCATGTTGGATGCATCAGGTTTTCTCAAGGAGTCTAGCATCTGCTCTGTTAGGTCTTGTTAGAACCTTGTCATATGAGTGAGGCAGTTTAGTGCCTGTACCATAAAATGTGCCCAAGGCATAGAAACGGTAACAATTCTGAAATATCGGGACCTGCTAGCGCAAGTTCCTAAACTCGGAGACTATATGGCCAAAAGATTGGACTTGTATATACCAAGTCGGAGATGCCATTTCTTGGAATATTCCCTTTTCTCTGAGGTATGGTGATGTCGAAGTTGGTATATATATATATATATATATATATATATATATATATATATATATACATATATACATATATATATATATATATATATATATATATATATATATATATATATATATATATATATATATATATATATATATATATATATATATATATATATATAAGTTCAGGGGTGTATGGAGTGTCTTAAAAACCAGTTTTAAGGAGACAAGCAGTTTTCAAGATTTGCTCTTCTCCAAGGTTTTGGTCTTTTTTTGGCTTTTCGGCACTTGGCATTTTGAGTGCCAACATTTCAATAGGGAGCCCATAAACCCACTTCCTTAGGTAGTGCATTATCCTATACTCCTTATTAGGAGGATGACTGGACTGCTGTTCTCTCATCCAAAAGTTTTTTTTTGTGACTGCTGCCACATTAATGTAATCCACCAGAGGTCTTTGCTGTAGTGAGGCCTTTTCCTAGGTGGTCACAAAATCCTGTCTGGCTTTCTGGGTGTTTATTTAACCACATCAAGTTTCCACTACACTGTCTCCACCACCAGGTCCATCATACAGTCAACAGTAGAAACCACCCAGGATGTAGAGGGGCAAACTGGAGTACCCCAAAGATAACCTCCTAATACATGGAAAGGGGGATCGGTAGACCAAGCACTCCTCCACCTCATTAAATCTAAGATGTTACAAAATTTACTGTAGTCAGGAAAATACATCTTTGGTTACCTTCCCCTTCAAGTTTAGGTTGAAATATGGTGTTACAGATTCTGCTGGAGAATCTATGTGCTTCCTCATACACATGCACTTTTAAGAAGACTATGCAGGGAAATCATTCAAAGCTTTCCAAGAGTCTTGGGGTCCCAATTGAAGGGAGTGATCTGGACATTCAGACCTGATCTGTCCCTGGGATTGATGTTGAAGGCTCAAGGCCACAAACTGGATGGTGTCAAAGTGGAGCCAAAACTAGTAGAGGATCTCCTGTCTGTAAACCTAGCTAGGCAGTAATCTTCTCAAAAAAAAAATATTAAACCCAAACCTCACTCCATTAAGACTGAAGACCTTTGCCCTAGTACCATCTCTTCCTGAACCAGTGTTAATCTTAATGGCCTTGAGCCCATAGCTCTCATGATTCTCATATTGAGATTGGAGGTAACAACTTGAATGCTGAAGATCCTGACACTGAGAATGGGGAAAATGTGTCTGTGCCAAAGACAAATCAAAGAATTCTGTCTCAGTGGGTTACTCCAAGACAAACCTGACACCAGTGGAATTAGAGTCAAGTGTATCAGAGGCTGGGAGATCAGTGCCAATGGATCCAGTCCAAATTGTATGAAGAGAGGGTACACGGGGAAGTTAATGTCACCAATAACTCTGGCAGCAAAGACTTCACCATGGGAAGGAACATTATGTATGGGAGTCCTAGGGCCAACTTGATATGTCCTAGAACCAAGGAAGGATGGGGTGACACCCATATCAGTCTAGTCCTTGGCAAAGATCCCCATCATTTGATCCAGTTAATGTCAAAAACACTCCAGATCTGGTAGAACTAAACCAGGAGATAGAAGGAAGGCAAGAACCCAGATATTTGGCGAGTTCTATCTGTGAAGATCAACTACTGGCCAATTTTCTGGGGAAGAGGTCTGAATTCACAATTATCTTGGAGTGGGATGGGTTTGGGACCATACAAGTACACAGTTCTGATGTAACAGGTGCCTTTGAAAAGGAGAAGGTCCTGATGATGTATCATCCAACCTTCTTTTTCTCTTTTACTTCTCCTTGTTCTGTTTGTCATCTTTACTAACCCCTTTAGCTTGGGAGGTAGGTGAGGTAATTTTAATTTGTTTTTATGGCCCTGTACTGAGTGAGGCCTGAAGGCCTTGCAAATGTCACATGAGGCATTCAGGTGTTCCAGCCACAGGCATACCCAGCATTATTCATGGGTATCCCTGGGCAGGATTTTTGGCCACAAGGGACACAATTACTGAAGCCTGATACCGTATCCATTTGTCAGATCAGCAAGAATTATCCAATGTGATTATACTAGTAACAATGCTATAAAAACTCTAAAAATAAGAACAACAGAAAAACTAAGAGGAAACTGTGAATAAAGATTCAGCTTACCTAAGCTCTTGGAGGTTTCAGGTGGCCACTTGAACAACAAACAATATCTGGGAGCTGCAGAGGAGGACAGCTGCACTGTGGGAAATGTAAAGGAGCGTGATCTTTGGACTAGCTGAAGTTTCCAGTCATATCTGCCTGTTGGCACATATTCCAATTAGTTGAAGAAGATGGACAGGATTTTTACAACTTTGTCAAGAAATGGTCCACAACTGCAGACAAACTAAATCAAATGTCATGCTTTCCCAGCATAATACTGTCCATTCAACTAAAATGTGATGTACCCTACTGCTTTATTGCACAACAGAGTCTCAAACCATAAAGCACCAAATAAAGAGAATACAAAATGGCATGTTACAATATATAAGAAAATGGGCTAATATTGATATGTACTGGTAAACTGCCATATAATGGTCTAGATTCTAAAGCAATTTACACTCACAGCAAAGCATTTCTGGAATGTTCTTCTCAAAGATGGTTGTGACCACAGCTGTCAAACTACCCTCTCCAAAATGTGGAACACTACATCTCATAATATGAAACAAGTGTGCAAAATGTACCTATACGCCAACTAGGAGCCTCACAGCATGATTAAATGTGCTTCTGTATAGTTATCAAAATTCTTTTGATGTGTTAATATGATTATGTATTATTTACCATGGATTTTATTTTTAAAAATTCTTAACAATGAATGTGTGACAGACCTTTTCAACGTGGAATAGCATGAAGCATGGACTTTTTAAGACTCAAAGTGAGAATTGTTTCTCATAAGACGGTACAGTTGAGAGATATACCTGAGTCTTTAGAAGAAGACTTGCATGCCTTCCTACATTGAATATGCAAAGGAAATGTGGCAACACAAGCATTCATTTGGAGAATACTCCCTACTCCCCATTTAAAAGTAACTGTGTGAATTTCTCTGAGCCTTAGAGCATGAATTTGTCTGAGCCATAGAGCACAACTTGAAAATATGTGTGCCATGTACGATACCCCTAGTAATGTAGTTCATAATTCAGCATCCCTTCCTTAAAAATAGGCAGCACTTGTGAATTTAAAGAAAGGATATAAAAGTTGGAAAATGTAGATTTTAATGTATGGTGCATGGTGGTGTAATATGTCTTCAGTTATTTTTCTAGGGGCTTGTTACCTTTAGTATAAACCTAATCCATTACACTGCTTTTAATAAGATTGCTGTAAATGAATGTTGGCAGCCAGAGTTTTTAATTTGTTTGTAATGGGTGCTTTTATGGTGAGTGCTTTATTGATACAGATTGCATATTACTGGGTATTTTTTTTTTTTTTTTTGCATTTCAATTAGTATTTTACTGATACAGATTAGGAATCTGTAAGATGATTTAATGTAGTATGCAACACAGACATCTCATGATTGTAAGGAAGAGTTCTGCCCATGCCCTAGCTATAGGCATATACCTTTAAATGCTAACGAACTACTCACAGTAATTACCATGTCATGTAGCACACAGAAGGTCTAGAGAAATGAGTCTGTAATATAGTCCTTGTAGAGTATACACCATGGGTCTGTGCCTGTGTCTGTATTCATTAAGCCTCCTAATGTGAGATGGTGTCAAGAGTGGAGAAAATATCTGACAGAACCTAAAATATATATCTGCAGCAGTGAAGAAATATATTTGTTTTCAATATATTTTTTGTGAAGTCAGAACTATGGAAGTATAATTCTTAGTAGAAGGTGGTGCTACAACCACCAGGAATACTTGTGCTTCAAGGAAATTTGGCACAAAATTGAAAGCTGTGGATACAGAAATTTGATATATTTTTCACTGTACATGGAATAGCTAAGAAGCCTGAAACAATTCAGAATACTCATTCCTGCACATTGCTGGGAAAGAGGCCATAAAGAGATTTAACTATTTTTCTTTTGTAGATAAAGAAAAAAGCAAAATGGAAATATTCAGGAAAAAAAATCAGTAACTTACTGTGTTGGTGGATGGGCTATGATCCTCTTAAAGAACTTGAATGACAATGCAGACACATATAGCACCAAGGATGATCCAGCATGAACTATCTCTGTCTCTAAGGAGGAACAGGAAGAAGAAACTAAGTAGTGCATCCCTGACACCAAAGGGTTAGTTTGCTCCTGGACTGAGATCAGAGTTGATTTACCAATTCCCAATGACCTTGACATTACAAACAGAACTAAACAGGTTAAAACCATAGCTGACACAGAGCTCTGAAGGCTACAAAGTCAAGTGCTTCAGATACATGGATGATATTGATCAATGGGATCCACTGGCACCAATATAGGGAGATCTGGGAATTAGTTACAGCTCCATAACTACTAGTACCAGGAAAAGTGTCAGGGAAGGAGCAACACAGATGGGAGTTGGTGGGTTTACCCTAACTGCCCTGGATGTAGAGGAGAATGGGATGACACCCATGTCTTTCTGAGCCTTTAAGAATGCCCTCATCATTTGATCCTAGTCAGTGGCAATTACACTTCTATTAGATCTGGTAGGCCTAAGGGAGGAACTGCGGGAGGTTTCAAGCCCAGAAACCTTGAGAGCTTCCTCTCTGAGGATTTGCTGTTTACAGAAGTGCCCTTCCTTGGATACTTATTAAGTATAACAACAGTCTCGGTGTTAACAGCCATTGACATAGAAGGTCATAGAACAAGCGAAAGGTAAAGACACAGGTGAAGGGTTAGACATTTTTGAAATCTAGGAAGTAGACTTAGATTGTTCAAGGTGTCTCTTCCTCTTCTTCCTTTCTTTGACTCTCTTCCTTTCTATTTCCTTATTGTTTTTTTTTTTTTGTCATTCTTTGTTGCTCCTTGTCTTGGTGTTTGTACCACTGAGAAGACCACCTTTGACTGCATACTGTCCATAAGTGATCTGGGTCTGAAAGCTTCACAGGTCTCACAATGAGCTTGGTGATGTTTTGGCCTTAACTACACAACACTCAGCTTGTATTTATCTTGGGGTGTGATTTTGTACAAAAATTTGGGGCACTTTCGGAAACCCAGCGCTTTCTGTATTAACAAAAAAGCTGCAATTTTCATTAAAATATGTTGAATAACTGAATTAAATTTGTAGAAAAAGGAAAATTGAAGTAACCTCAGGTAGGACAGAGGAGAAAAGAATAAAAGTTCATGATTTTTCGTGTAAGGAAAACTTTAAGAAAAGTGTAATTTTAGTTATGTCTCTGTTTAATAAGAGAGGAGAGTAACATTAGAATGAGATAACTCAAACCTTGAGTTGAAAAATGTTTATAATTCGAAAGATATATGAATTATAATAAGGCTCTAATAAGACAGAGGTGATTTTATTTATCTTTCGGCAAACATTGATGAACTTTGGAGGATTGTGTCTAGTTTGGATGGTTGCATATGAGATTTAGGGACAGGTTCATAGGTTCATAGTAGGGATGCACTACATCATGGTGGGGGGGGGGTTGAACACTGGATAAGCTTCTGTGTGGAAAAACTTGCTGGTTCATATCTGTCCCAAGGGTGGATAACCCAACAGCTGAGCTAGATGGAGAGAATAATATAGGATTAATGTCTGATTCCTGCATACCATGATAATTATCTAACTTGCCAAAGACTGACACACTGTTAATATACCACATTTCTGACCACTTTTAGTAGTTCCATATGTGTGTGTGTGTGTGTGTGTGTGTGTGTGTGTGTGTGTGTGTGTGTGTGTTTCTGTGTATGTATGTATTATTCCACTGTAATAGTTTTGTTTACTTCCTCACTGTACATTGTAACATAATATTACTTCTTGTTTTGTTTCTATCAGCCTGCCTTAATGTATGTAGCATTATTTTGCCTCTGACCCAGGCACACATCTGAAGTGATAAGGATCTAAGAGATTAGAAGTCAGGCTTTCACTGCAATCTTATTTATCAAAGGAAGACTCAAGAATGGCAAGTATTTTTCCAACCTGATAGGATTTAAAGATGGTTTCTTAAAGATTAGGATGACTAAATCCTCCTTTAGTGTGGACAGTAATATCCTGAGTATTAGGATGACCTCCTAGTCTGGAAAAAAAGTGGACCTAGAGCATCTATGCAAGAAAGAAGACTGTTTAGATCAAGGCCCAGTTTGCATGCTGAGGGCCATGTGCTTGATAGTAAACTCATAACCTCATGATAGTTATTATAATGAAAATTACATCTGTGCCATCTCATTCCTTGTCTCCTCAAATTCACTTGGAAAAGGCCATCACAATACTAAGCATCAGTCTTACAATCTGTGTCATAAACAGTTTCCTGGTTAATAATACAGCCTGTTCACAGTATGGAAAACGAGTAACTGTTTCATTGGATCAGGCAGCTACAGTACAGCTGTTTGTAAGATACGTACCACAACAGTAGATGTTTGGAGAGAGGTCAGTGTAACAATAAATTGCAACATCTGGATTTACCGATTTTAGGTCCTTTTTTTCTCAATCATTTTTTTTCATTACTTGTTGTTATAGCCCCTGTGAAGGCCTGCAGTAGTCTCATGAAGACAATCCCTGGAAGCCTGGTTGGGGTATGAAGCACTCATGTACTGTTAGCATTAGCAGAAAACTTTTCTGTTCTTCTAGCCTCATCTGACTCTCACACGGACTTCTTAATGTAACAAGCCATTGTCCTTAATATAAGAAATTATTATTGCAATAAATAAAATGAAACTCTGTATTAATTGATACAGCAGCCTTCATAAAAAACTATATGCAGTAATACTAGAGTAATGAAGGGGGAGGAACGTTATTATTTATAGATTTGTAGGTCCAAAGGTTTGGTGAACTAGCTCAAGGCCTACTGACCATCAAGGAGCCTGATGTCCTGGATCGTCTGTTGGAACTTGTGGGTGTCCATGTTGCCATCCTTTTCCTTAAAGGTTTGTATTGATAGGCTGAGTTTAATTTAGTGGGGGAGTTTATTCCATAGGTGTTGGATATTTTAAGATATGAAGTTGTCATGTTTTATGGTAGAATTATTATTAATGTTAATTTTTAGCAAGCCCATGTCCTCTTTAATTCAGGTCATGGTGGTGGTGTGGTGGTGCTGAGGCCATGAAATGAATGCAAGCACTTGGTGACGGAATAGAACACACAGCCTTCTGATTTCCCAGTATCAAAGGTCAGTATGCTACCTGTTGATCTTCTGACACTGCCCAAAGATCTGTTGTGCTTTACAGACTATGTATTGTTTCCTTCAACTATATTATTTTCTTGAAGAAGAGTCAGTGTAACAGTAAATCATTTGTTTTTGAATACAGGCAGCCATACCTGCATTGGACTTGACAACAGCAGGCCATCTTCCAAGCACCCACGGAAGAGTTTGTGTCGTTGCCTTTGCCACTTCTTCTACTTACCACTGAGGGAGAAGTATACTTATTCTATCAGCTTTCTGGGCTTCATTCACCCAGAAAAGGGCTGCTCATGTTTCAGGAATGACCTTAATTTTCTCCACGCCTGGTAACCACATTGAACCCTCGTTTACAATTTTTTCCGCTTTCCCGCATCAGCTGCTCACCTCTACCCTCCCCCACGTGACTCCTTTACCTTCTAAGCCTCTACTTAACTCTAGTTCTCTAGGTCATAGTCAGAGCTTTATTCCACTGAACTGCAGAGTTGGACACAATTTAGCTACACTCCCAAGCAATGTTAGTAAACATGTTGAGGTGTATGTTATGGTGTCTCCTGTAACAACGTCATGCCAAAACCTGACCTTCCTCTTGACCACGTTTGCAGTTTGTAGTGTTCCATCAAGATGAGTACAGTAGTAGCTGCGACAGGTTCCAAAATATCTTGTGCAGCAACACTTCTGAAATATTTTACTTATATAGCTGCTGTCCTAGTGGAATGTGTTCTTTTAGTACCTTGTATAAGATTATTATAATCAATGGTCAAATGAGTTTGAGAGATTCTGCTTATTAAATGTGGGCATTCTTTCCATTGCTTAAATGAAGAAAAAAGAAAAGATTATTTTCTGATTTACTACACTTCTTGTGTAATACCCGAGTTGTTTTATTCTGGCAGTTTGGGTAAATGGCAGGCAGTGGCATAGCTGGATTTCGAATCACTCTTGATGCAACGTTTGGCATGAAAGATGGCTTTATTTTCAGTTAACAATCCAAAACAAAAACAGACTATGAAGAACACAAAAAGAAGAAGGCAGCCAGCAATACCACAGATATGTGTATGGTGAAAAACACTCCTTTAATAAAATTAAGTGCTTTCGTCAGACACTCTGACTTCATCAGAATACCGTTTCAACACAATGAAAAGTGCTTAAATAACCTGCCTCAACTCACAAATTACTTACATCATTTCCTCCCAAAGAAATTTAAAGATACATTGCAAAACATTGATAAAAACTATTGACACTGCATAAAATACAGACACCTGCACCACTCCGTGGCAGTGCCCATAAATTCATATAAAATACAGGAATTTTAATTTTAATAATGCCACGATACTGACCCTGTCATTAAGACCAGGTCTAGTATTGACATTAAGTTTGAGTTGCCATTTTAGTTCAAGTAATTCTAAAAAATCATCCAAAGGGCCACCCCTAAACCCGAGGTCAACATGGTCTATGGCACAAAACTTGAACTTGTGCATATGAAACATTTCAATATGCTTATACAATGCATTTTTGTTATTTTTGTGCCTAATTTCATATTCATGTTCATATACTCTTTGCTTAAGAGCCCTCTTAGTTTTTCCAACATAAAATCCATCACAGGAGTCACATAAAGCAACGTAAACTACCTTTTGTCAAAATCAGTGGTATCTCTTCTTTGGGTAGATCAACCCATAGTTCTTAATGTAAACCTCTCCTCTGTCTACAATAGAAGCACATTGCGCACACCTGCCACATTTAAAACACCCCCCATTCCTTAGAGACATCTTATCTCTTTCCAAAAGGCCCTTAAAACAAGTATCTTTTTTGTATGCCACAACTGGTTTGTCACCAAGTAACCCAGAACTTTCCTCATCCAAAGGAAAAATTGCCCAAAACCTTTCAATTATTTTCCTAATATCATAAAAGTTGAGTGTAAAAGGAATAATTAAGGCCCTAGAGTACCTGTCTCAGTTATCAATGTGGAGGGCTCCAACAGTCTCACAACTACTAAATAGAAGTTTGGCTATAAAACCGGTGTGCCTTTTTTCTTTGACTTCATTTTCAATCGTGCTAATGAACCGAGGGGGGTACCTTCTTTTTAATAACATACCCTTTAGTGTCTCACATTCCTTCTGAAAATCCTCATCCTCTGAAACCATTCTGACAACCCTGACATATTGGCCTTAACTAGGGCTTTTTTCTGATGTTCTGGGTGCCAGCTTTCAAAATGTAATAATGCATTAGAATATGTAGGTTTTCTATAAAGCTGAGAGATGAATACTTTATTCATATAGTCTTTTTTAATAGTAATATCCAAAAAGTTCATAGTGAATTTAAGAAAGTTTGTAGTTGCATTAATATAGGCCACAAAATCTTCCAACTTTTCATCACCACCTTTCCAAAACATTACTATATCATCTAGATAACGCCCATACAAAACCCAGCATTTTTTATACTCTGAATTCATAAGGAATTGTTCCTCTCAGTAAGACAACGCTATGTTTGCAAATATTGGAGCACAACATACACCCATAGAATTCCCTGTCTTTGTTTGAAAATGTGGCCATCAAAACTAAGAAGGTTGTTGTCCAAAATTAGTTCCATGCACGTTCTCATGATCAAAATTGTCCCATGATCCCAATCAGTATTGAAACATAGGTATTCATAAAACCATTCAAGCCCTTATTCATAAGGTATCACAGAAAAAAGGTCCTTGATGTCTAAAGTAACCACGATTAACCCATCATCATACATTTCCGGTTTTATTTTAATCAAGAAATCACATGAATCTTTTATAACCAATTCCCTTCCATCCAACACATTCCTGACCTTTCCATCTATGTATTTAGCTATGCCAAAGGTTTTGGAGGCCTTGGCATCAACTATGGGACATAGGGATGGGTTGTAAATAGATTTATGTATCTTTAGGATCCCGAAAATTGTAGGAATCCTAGGGCACTTCTGTTCTAAAAAACTGCGTACTTCAAAACTAATTTGTCCGTTTAACGATAATTTGTCTAAAGTAAGATCTATATTCCTGTAGGCTATGTTCATTTCATTGACAGAAGTCTCGACATAAGTTTCACTATACAGCAAATCAAATATTTTGCTGTCATAATCTGAGGTGTTCATTATGACAAGACCCCCGCTCTTGTCGGGTTTCATTAACCTATTGTCCTGGTTACTAATAATGTCTTGTAGAAGTACCCATTCCATATGGTTCAAGTTGTTAACAACCCCTTGTTCTGGGTGTTTAAGAAGTTCCCTGATTTCATTTTCACACATAGCTTCAAATAACGAAGTCAACGGATGAACTGGTGGGATAAATATGCTGGGCCTGTGTTGTAAATGTGAAATAACTGTTTGGTTATTATTCTTAAAAAACAGAGCCAAATTCAATTTCCTACTGAACAGTTTTAAGTTCAAAATTGTGTCAACTAAATTGGCATTTCTAGCTGGAACAAAGTTCAAGCCTTTTGAAAATAGATTAGCCCAATCAGAGTTCACATTAGCATGACTATAGTTATACACAATGAAGTCACCTTCCAAGTTTTTAACAGTTGTCAGAATGTTAAATGGTTCTGTCAACTGTTCTGAGATCCCCTTGTCCCCCTCCACTGGTTCTGATAGTTGTCGTGCCCATACCTGTAATTGCCAGGCCTCATCTCCCTCTGATTCCTGATCCTCTTGGATCTTCTCACCAGTGGGGGGGGGGGGTCTAAACGGACATCCCTGTTTAAATACTCATCGACCTCAATGTTATCGTCCTGTACTTCATCATATTTGATAGTTTTTACCAATGTTTTGCAATGTATCTTTAAATTTCTTTGGGAGGAAATGATGTAAGTAATTTATGAGTTGGGGCGGGTTATTTAAGCACTTTTCATTGTGTCAAAACTGTATTCTGATGAAGTCAGAGTTTCTGACAAAAGCACTTACTTTTATTAAAGGAGTGTTTTTCACCATACATGCATCTGTGGTATTGCTGGCTGCCTACTTCTTGTGTTCTTCACAGTCTGTTTTCAGTTACACTTTGTTCATTATTAAATACCAATGAAGGCGGTTTATACATGCTTGTGAGTCTGAAGTTTTTCAACCAAATGTAATAGAAACTAGAAAGAGTGTTTTTCAAAAAAATTCTTTTAGCTCCATTGTATCTGCTGGTTCAGAAAGAGGTAAAATCTACTCCCACATTGCAAAGCTCAAATCTCAAAGTGATATGTTTCTGAAAAAAAAAATACAACTGACTGTAAGCATAATTACTATGCTTGGAATGAATGTATGTACTAACCACAGCAAGAGATCTTGGTGACAGGTCCCTCATCAAGAGTAGGACTGAAACCACAGGTCTTTAGTTAGTATGGCATCCAAAGCTCTCCCAGGCAACTAGTCCCTCACCTTTTACCCATAATGTTCTACAAACAGCACTCTTTTCATAACTCTGTTATACCATGCTAAAGTGGATCAGAAACTAAAAGCACAATCATTAGGAATCCTCTAATGTCTGCAGTGAGGCAGAAGGGAAAGAGGATGGCTATGCTGATGAGGATGGACATGTTCAGCTGCTTATCCAGATCTGTCATTATGGTAAGTACATAACTTTTATATCACGTATGAGGAGGATCACCTTCATCAGTTGTGTGGTGGACATGTGATCATAACCCTAATAACTGTGGTCTTGAAGGAAATCTGAGAGCTTGTGATCACATCCAGCTTGCAATGTCTTGCAAAAGTATTCAGTGAATTCAGTGTAAGTGCACAAATATCATTTAAGGATGCATTTTTTGAAAAAAAATGTTTGAGAGATGGACATTGCCCTTGCAGAGTAAGCTCTAGTTATGGAAGACAAAGTTTTATTGTATTGTTCAGAACAGATTATAATGATGTCAGTCAACCATTTGGATAAAGTAGTTTTAGAAATTACATAGCCTATTGTTTATTAGAAAAGCAGACAAACAATTACAAGTCTTTCTAATAGATTTATTTTGTCCACATAAAATATGAGCTGTCTGTGGGCATCTATACAAAATAAATATTTACTTATGTTTGAAAAACTATGAGAGAATATAGCCAGGTTAATAGATTGAGATATATCTCAGTGGCTACCTTAGGCATAAAAGATAGGTTAGTTCACAATGACACTCAATACTAGTGGAAAAAATATGGTAGATAAAGACATGGCATGCAACTCAAAAACTCTTCTATCAAATGGAATAGCCACTAAAAAGAACATTCCATTATATATATTTTAAATCTGCCATAACAACTGGTTCAACAGAAGGAAGAGTATTTTTTTTTTCTAAAAAAAGGAGCATAGATTGCATGGAGGGAACAGAATTCTTGATTGAATGGTGGATAATGAAGGTGTCTCTGCGAAAGACCTTGAAAACTTGCAATGATATAGTGCAGAGTAAGGGGACTGATGAACATTATAATGGCCCTAGGTGTGTCGTTGTCACTGTAATTGTAATTGCATGCTGATGTTACCATTCCCTATATTGTAAACCACTTGTTGTGTAAGCTAAGACAGACTCTGAATTGTAAAAACTGACCCAGACTTCAAACTGTGATTTTTTAATTGTGTCAGTTAAATTGTGCTTTTCAAGCCACTCTTCAGCATTTGGGAACCCACTTTTTGGGTAAACCATTTGTGTCCCCGCTGTCTGTGTAAATTGTAGCAGCTTGTTTGATTCACTGTTGCATTTTTGAAACCCATCTACTGTGGCTTCACTCTTATTCCACCTCATGTGTTTTATATCTGTTATACTGTCTTCTCCTCTACAAATTAACATAAACCCATCCCTATACTAAACTTCATCAGTGCATTCCTTTCATACCAGATACAAAGAACAATGGTGGTGCAGTCTCTCACACCACCTGTAGTCAGCCTGCTAGCACTCACACCCTGAGGCCTTATAAGAACTGCCTCACACTTACTGGCCACCATTTGCTTCTTCCATTTGACAGATCTGTATGTGAGAGGTACAAACATATACCAGTGTTGGCAGTCATCCTCTTGTTTAACTGTACTGGCAGTACCCACCAGGTTGTTAATAGTGATACCCACTTCATACAAGCAAGTCCACCTTGTCCTAAGTCAGAATATAAGCATCTTATGCTGATGTACTCATGAAATCCATGCCCAAACCTCAAAAGTCTGCAAGATGTAGGTTGAGTAAACAGGATTCTCAAGGTCTATATTAGATCAGCGAATGCTTAAATAAGTGGACACTGATTGATCGACCTTATTTTAGCGAATGTTAAAAATATCGAAGCAACAGAAACTCAAATTTTTTCCTAGGGAAAGAATTTGGTTGTCCATTTCTGTTGCTTCGGTATTTTCAGTGCTGTGGTGGAAAGTTACGGGTCGGATTCAGGTAAGTGTGCGATTGTGTGGATGTGAGTGTTAGGGTGGGTTAGGTGAGTTAGGGTTAGGGCTCGGGTTAGGTATGTGTGCGATTGTGTGGACGTGAGGGTTAGGGTGGGTTTAGGTGAGTTAGGGTTAGGGAGTGGGTGAGGTGAGTGTGCGATAGTGATGGACCTTAGGGTTAGGGTTTAGGTTAAGGTAAGTGGATAGTTAGTGGTGTGTGCATAGTTTAGTGTAGGGTTAGGTGTCAGATTTTAGGTGTATGTGTGTGGATTTCTGTTTGTTTGGTGTGCTTGTGTTGTGTGTATGTGTTTTGGATCAGCGATTTTTTTCCCTAGGAAAAAAATCGCTGATCTGACAGTTCGAGATTGTAAGCTTTCGCTTACATAAAGTCGATCAATCAGCGTTCGCTGATCTAATATAGACCCGATTCTCAGTTACACACTCACAAGCAAACAGCATCTATAGAAATAACTAGTAGTAATAAGAGAAAAAGGAGGTCATTTGACTGCCAAGGGAACACCTTTTTTAACACCTTTATTGAATTAACACTTAAGACATAGACAAACATGTATTTATATAAAAGAACACAAACCATGTCATGTTCATCATTTTAAAAGGCTCCCTGTTGAAATATTAGCACTCAAAATGCCAAGTGCTGACATGCCAAAAAAGAACTGAAAACAGAATCTTGAAGATCAATCTTCTCAATGAAACTTCTTTTTGTAGGAGGGGTAAGCCCCCATGCATCCCCCATCCTCATGAAGTTTTATGTATATATATATATATATATATATATATATATATATATATATATATATATATATATATATATATATATATATATATATATATGGGTCTACCTGAAAACACCAACATGCAAAAACACCGACAACGAGATAACCGACACCACAAAACCGAAAGTTCAAAAACACGAAACTTCACATGCCCGACAAACCACAATCCTGACAATCAACAAAACAAAACAAATACCTTTTCCATAAAACATGCACACAACACAAGCACACCAAAAACCTTACAAACCTACACTAAACCTTACATACACAACTATCTGTGCACTAATCTTAACCCAAACCCTAACCCTAAGGTCCGTCACTATCGCACACTCACCTAACCTGCACCCTAACCCTAACTCACCTAACCCGCCCCTAACCCTAAAGTCTGTCACTATCGCACACTTACCTTACCCGCACCCTAACCCTAACTCACTTAACCCGCCCCTAACCTTAAAGTCTGTCACTATCGCACACTTACCTTACCCGCACCCTGATCCTAATGTCCGTCACTATCACACACTTACCTTAAAATGTCAGTGTTCTCAGCGCTGGGATTTTCAATCATCGGACATCTCTGTTGTCGATCTTCCAGTGTCTGTTATCTCATTGTCAGCGTTGTCATTGGCATCTTGGACTTAGTATATGTTAGTGTGTTCTTTTGACCATTCAGTCTTCATATTTCGTGACTCACTAGCGAGTTCTGTCATTTCAAATGTTACCTTTATAAACATTATACATCACATATATTCTTTTACACAATTGTCATCAATCCAGCTTAGATAAATTGTTCAATTCCTGCCCTTCATTAAACCTTCAGAACATTATTTCTATGTATTGTTACCACAACTTCCATTTTTTTCTATGTAATTTGCTCTTACCCTTTTCTAAAGATCCCGCTTCCAGCTCTTTTATCTATGTTACAATATTCACTACTTCAAATAGTGTTATTTTAGACTTTGATTTTTATTCTCAAGTAATTGTTTTTTGTCAGCTACCAGAATTAAACTTAACAAAGTCTCACTATGTCTGGGCAATTCAGATGTTGTATCCCAGCTCAAAAAACAAAATTTTGTTAGTTACACCCATTTGCTCACCCAATATTTCTGACAGAGGACTCTGTAGGGAATTTTTAAAGTCTGTCAACTCAGTACACTTTAAAAACATATATTCTCAGTTACCTCTTTCTACCCCATCACACCTCCAACATTTGGCATCTATTTGAGGAAGAATTCTTTGGAGTCTGCTTGGAGTATATAAATACCTATGCAAACACTTCCAAGCAAAAATCAGGCATCTCCTAGAGTTTGTTGCAACAAGGCAACACCCTTAAGGCAACAAGGCTGAGCCAACATATCCTGCAATGTCTTAGTCTTTGGTGAATCCATAGTAAGCCACACAGATGCACCTGCCACCAGGCCGTGCATGGAGAAGATGATGGTAATCTGTCTCTCAGGTGCCGAGATCTGACATGTCACTATAGCCCTTAACTTTCTTCTCCTAAGGTGGACATATTACTTGGTCACTGTGCTCACGGGAGTGAATGACTTGAGACACAGCTCCTCGGATCATATTAAGACAGACCTGATGAAGTGCTTGGAATTTGTGTCTGAGGTGGTTGAAACTAGTGTTGAGTAGCATCCAACGTTACTGTGAATGATGCTGCAATACAAACAAAAGATAATTAGTTATTGGTGTCATTCTAAGGGGGTCCAGTTATTGGTGTCATTCTAAGGAGGTTTTATATATATATATATATATATATATATATATATATATATATATATATATAGTTCCCTATCAGAAGCCTGAAACACTATAAGCCTGAAAATCAAAATCCTGAAAACTATAGACTGAAAATTCAAAATCCTGAAAGCCCAAAATCCTGAAAACACAAAATGGACATACTGATGTCATTGTGGCTTTGCTATTGTTAGCCCTGTGGTGTTGGGTCATGCGTTGGGTTCAGGTAAGTGTACGGTTGGTTTTATGTTAGGGTTAGGGGCGGTTTAAGTGAGTTAGGGTTAGGGTGCAGGTTAGGCATGTATGCAATAGTGACAAGTATTGGGGTTAGGGGCGGTTTAAGTGAGTTAGGGTTAGGGCGCGGGTCAGGTGAGTGTGCGATAGTGACGGACCTTAGGGTTAGGGTTAGGGTCAGGGTCAGTTGGTAGATATTAGTGTCTTTATAGTGACATATTAGCATTATTTGTGTTTTCAGGATTTTGATTTTCAGGCTTATAGTGTTTCAGGCTTCTGATAGGGAACTATATATATATATATATATATATATATATATATATATATATATATGGTTTACTATTGAAATTGCGAACATCACTCGGTCGACTGTCGTATGGTCGAACGCATAAGGTCGGAAACACAGATGTCAAAGGCATTATAATCAATTGAGGAACGGTTTTAACATGGGTCGAGGTAGGGAAGATGGTTGTAGTAGGGAATAATACTGTACACCTACCTCGACCCATGTTAAAACCGTTCCTCGATTGATTATAATGTCTTCGACATCTGTGTTTCCGACCTTATGCTCACCAATGACAGTCGACCGAGTGATGTTCGCAATTTCAATAGTAAACCTATATATATATATATATATATATATATATATATATATATATGTATATATATATCAGTTTGGGATAAGATGACTGACAGCCCTACCTTGCTTTGCTAGACATGGCCTACACCTCTCTCATTATGGCTTTCCTACACTACCAAAAACTTATTCCACTGCCATAGTGCTGGTTTTCAGAAAAGTCAGACGCACGGACACATCAAGATACCAATATAGTCAGTTGACATCAACACTGTGTAAAAGTGGTGTTGCTCAGTGTTAGAAGCAATAATAAGACAGTGCACTCCTTAAAAGCCTTTCTGATCCATGAAGTTCAAGAAACTGGCATCATTATTGAAATATGGTTTCAATATACTGATAGAACCCCCCCAACACAGCTTTCAATGCCTACCACTTGTTTAAATCCATTATGGTGGTGGTGGCAGCATGCCCATAGTCCTAAGAAATCAAATCACATCAAGAGTCATAAGGCAAGACAAAGATTTTGAGCTTCTCCATAACCAAACCATAGCCAACTACTGAACACCCACCATGTTACCCACCATTCATGAGGCATATCTAAAGAAATTAGATCCCTCACCTACAAAAGCAAATGCTATTCTCCTGAGAAATTTTAACTAGCCTTCCATTAACTGGGAAACCTACACTATCACAAATAAGCCTGCACAAGACTATCTAGATTTTATAAATGCTAGCTTCTGAGATCAATTAGCTCATGTCCTAACAGGGAGCTAAAAATATTGGATCTAGTGCTCACCGATATTACTCCATCATGCTTTACCTTTCTTGTTGCCCCATCATTAGTCATATCCAACCACTGCTCAGAAATATTCACTATGAGGGTGAAACTTGATTTATGATCTAATCTTTCTGTCTTTAGAGATAATTCAAATTTATTATAGCTAGCGGATAACCCGCTGAAATGTAAGCAGTACTGGATGACCCCATCTGAAACACTGCTACATTCACTGAGAGTTTCTATGCTGACCTAAGTGCTTGCATTGAGGCATCAGGCCCCATCAAACATTAATACAATGATAAGTTCAGGAATAAACCTCTGTGGTGGAATCCTAGTATAAAAAACTATACAATAACATAAAGAAATGTATTGTCCATAAGAATAAATTAAATACCTCAAACTCTAAAAGTGAGTTCAAAAATATAAACAAGGTCTTCCTAAGATACATATGAACTCATAGCTGCCACATATGTAAAGGACAATCACAAGGCCTTTTTCAATTTTATCAGAAATCTTTGAAGCAACACTATACTGAGCTAATATGTAGCAGCAATCTATACTCGTCTTCAGAAGACATAACCAACATATTAGTTGATAAATTTAGCTCTAACATTACATCCTTATCTTCCCCTAAACTGCCCGCATATTAGCAGGCTCATACACCCCCTTCATATCACTTAGAAGCAAGTCATGAGGGCACTTTCCAAGGCTTAATACACTAGCCTCATGGGTCTAGGTAGTGCATCAGGCTGCTTTGTTATCAACACCAAATGCAGCCTTATAGGGTCATTTTGAAACCTATTTAGCCTTAGCCTGTCCACTGGATTCATGCCTGAGGTGTAGAGAAAGGCTTTAGTCATCTCATTCCACAAGGCAGGACCCACCACTGACCCTGGTAACTATAAACCTATAAGCCTAACTGGCCTTATCTGTATGGCAGTGGAACACAACATTATAGAATATTATTAATAAGGAGATTAGCAGTCTACAGTCACTTGACTTAAACCAGTTTGGGTTTGTTAAAGGCTAAACTTAGTAGAATTCTTTGAACAAATCACCAGTGCACTGGATGCAGGCAAATCAGTACATACTGCTTAACTTGACCAGGCCTCTGACACTATTCCACAGTCTGGCATAATCAGCAAGCTAATCAATCTAAATGTAAACCCTTATGTAACCCACTGGATAGCAAACTGTGAATGTAGAGGGCAGTCTGTCATTGAAAAGGGTAATTACTAGTGGTGTCACTCAGGGATCGGTCCATGGGCAGTGTTTACTTCTCGGATGTTATGGCCATTGTCAAGGGCTAGAGGCTGACTGATTTGGAGACAACTGCAAATTCAGAGTTATCGATAAAATTTTTAGTTGACTGTCAGATTCTGTAGAAGGGTCTAACACATATAAATAAATGGTTTCAGCAGTGCAGCTTTAAGCTACATGCCAAGAAATGTAGTATTGCATCATTTGCCAAACATGAGTACACATGCACCCACCACACAGATCATACTTCTTTGAAAACTGACAGTTAGTAGGGAGCTGTACACTTTCATGGCCAATGAACTCTCCTTTGCTTTGACCATCAGGCTCTTTATTGTCATTAGGATATGCTTTTATGCAGCCAGATGGATTATCAGGGGTGTATCATCTACAACAAGGGAACTGCTATCCCTATCTACTCCTCCTTTATCGGAATCATGTTAGAATATAATGGTACTTTCGGTATGTTCCTGTCTAAACTTCTGACTCAGTTTGAAAGATGAGTTTCTTCACAGAGAAAATCAAGGGTCCATCTTTCATGTGCTACATGGTAAAAACTGGAAGAAAATGTTTTTTCTACAGCTAGAGTCTTCACTGTGTAAGTACCAGTGTGAGTACCTTAAACCTCCTGTTGTGGTAGCCCATGGCCTATATGCAGATAACCCCATAAGGATTTATAGTGTTTCAGCTACATGGCTTCTGAATGCCCATGACTTTTTCCTTTTCACTTTTTAAGTCTTTTGGGTACATTCAGGACAATAAAGCCAAACTTCCCTAGCTGCAGACTGCCTTAAAGCACTTCATGTCAATCTTCTGTATTTCTTGCCGACTTTTGAGGCAGGACCTTTGCCTTGCCTATAAAGCCTCAAGTCCAAGGTGACCTTCTACACATCTGCAAAACAAACAACACTTTAAACACCTGCTTGAATAACTATAATCCCATCACAGTATAAGCAGGTCCAGTTGGTGAGATAGATATTTCTATCAAATAATCCCTATTTTATTGAACAGACTTTTCCTTAAATGTAAAACAAAATAGCTCCCTGACCCTATTCAAATGTAACCTGGATGAATGGATGGGAAACTGTAAATTTAAAATTTACCTCTGGTCTGCCCCCTCAAAACTTCATTGAAAGGTTATGAAATTAGGTAGTAGCTAATTTGTGTTGCAGAGTATTGACAAACTGAGATCTTGAGGCTAGGCTGCAAATTATGTATCTGATCAGCAGCCTAGTATAAAGCTATGAATCTATGAATCCTGGTACAGGAAGCCCTGGAAGGCTTTCAGTAGGAGAAGAACTGTTTTCATTTCCAGAATGTGATGTGCAAATTCTGTCTATTATCATGCACCTTGAGCATCTACCCTTGACAATGCCCCCCCACCCTAGAGTAGAGGCATCTATGGTGATAGCTACTACAAAAGTGGGGAGATGAAGCTGACAGCTATAACAAGATCCAAAGTATAAAGCAAGCATTTCAGACAAACCCTATAAGTCCTTGAAATTATGATATTTTATGTTATGCGGTCCATTAACTGAGACCATTGTACTTTCAAAGTCCGTTGTAGAATTGTCATGTAGAGTCTGTGTGGTTGTTGACATGAGACCCGTTTCTTTGAGACATAGTAATGTCTGACTGTCTGAAATGACACAATCTGAAGTACCAGCTTTTGTAAGGGAAGGATCTTGTCTGAGGGAAGATGTTCTCTGCAGGATGGAGAGTCTAGCATGCATCTGATGAATGTCAGCATTTGAGAGAGCTCCATGAGACTTTGCAGTATTCACCATAATTCCCAAAGACTGAAAGGAACTCAGGAAAGACCTGTGTCAAAATCAACCTGTTATATACTTGTGCAGCTAGAAGCCAATCATCATTTAAGCTAACATCTTCACACCCTGCAGACCTGGTTTGCTTTAAATATGGACATCTAGTACATTTGCTATATGCCCTGAGGCATGAGCTGTGACTGAGTGGAAGTGGCTGGAATTGGCATTGGCTGGCTCCTACCTCAAAGCACAGAAGCCTCTTGGATTCCTGAACAATCTTTATGTGCAGATAGGCACCTTGGAGGGCCAAAGAGCACATCCAGTCTTCCTCTGCCAGATGCTGAAGAATGGAGTGCAGAATAACCATCTCAAAAGACTGTTTGGAGATACGTTTACTTACTTTACTAATTCTTTGATTCTTTTTGATCAGGTGGGACCTCCTGCATGGCTCTTTTCTGTATGAGGTCTAACACTTATTTTGCTATGCTGTTTGGCTGGCATGGGATATCGGGCAAGGGGAGAGAGAGAGTTAGAGTTGGGCAGAGCAGATGTGTGAAATAGAATTATATAGCCTCTGGATATCATCATCCTCATCCATGTTTCTTGTATGATGGCCAGATACAAATCTAACTTGGAGGGACAGGCAACTCCTGACTGCATCCAGAGTGGGACAGCTGGGGAAAGTCTTATAAATTAATCTGCTGTCCCCACCAAAGAAATCCAGTGCCCCTCATGCTGCTAGCTGTTTCTGCCTCAGGGCTGGTGACCATTCTGAAAGTTACTACAGCTGAGTTAGTTCCTTCTAGACCTCTGGTTGCTCTTTTGCTATTGGCCGCATCAAAACCAGAGTTGATGTAGACTCTGTTGCTTTCTTGAAAAGGTGTGCTGCACAGTTTGAAATTTTATACTAACTGCAGAGATGGTCTTTCCATAGTTGCCATACTCACCTGATGATTCTTTATTGGTGGTGCAAAAAGAGCAGACAAATCAAAGAGAGCCTTAAGAAAGATTGCCTTGGTGTTCTCGCTGAAGTCTGTGGGGTTCAATCAGGAATAACAATGAACAATGGTGCTGGTGTCTGCTGCTCTATCTCCACCATCAATGAAATGCTGAGAAGACACATGGTGAGATTGATAATGGATGACAGTTGCCATCTAAAACTATAGCTTGAGCTTCCACAGTCTATTTGTCAGTTCTTCCAGTAATTGGCCCATTTTGTCATCCATTTTTTGCTGGAATCTTGCTGTGTGTAACAGGTATTTTATCACCATCAATGAAATGTAGAAGATACATAAATGAGCTTTCTGAATCTTTCCATGGCCTTTAGTTCCTTGTCTTGGGAATGGACAGCATAACTATGTGGTGCAGGAGTCTTTCCAAGGGCAGCTATATGAACATTGCAATCTTGTTTGGAAGTTTCTATCCAGCAGGCCCAATCTTTGGAAAGCATGAGGACCTTGCCTGACCTCCTTGGGACAGGTGTCACAATATCAAGGTTTTTTCCATGTAGTTTTTACAACCAAATGCATAATTTTGTCAACAGGTGGGACCACCCAGGAAGAAGGATGGGGGTATGAAAGGCCTCTTGCACGATCCTTTGCATTGAGAATGTGGCATCAGAGATCCCCACCCCCTCACCTTCCTCATCATCTTTAGGTATTCCCAAGCTTGGGGTTGTCAAAGAGGGTAGGTAATCAACACCCTCATCATCTTTGATATCTAGGATAGGGATGCTTGCAGGTTGTCTAAATGACTTCTCATGCACTTATGCTTCCTATTGGGACTCAGGGGGGATGGGTATGAGGAAGATGTAGAAGGCTGAACTAGTACAAATATCCAGGTTTGACCATGCAAAATGCACCCAGCTCCTCTGTTGTGCTGATTGAAAAGGTGGCTAGAAAAAGGGCCAGGCAAAGAAATGTCTCATTTCAAGGCTGATGTCATAGTTTAAATAATGTGGTAATGGCAACAAATGCAGGAGATTATGTATCACTTGTGTCAAGACAGATGACAACATCAATCTTGAGCCTCACTGTATTGGTTCTGCTGCATCAGATTCAAACCTGTATCAAGGCTGATCCCAACAATGAGCACATCGCCATCAAGTCTGACTCAGACAGACTAACTTCTGGCAAGAGAATCAAGACACCCGTCAACTCTAGACCTGCTATCTAGAAACTCAGCCTCAAAAGCCAGAAAGTCAAACCTGCAAAGACTGTCAATTGCCTTGGTAAGCACAGAGTAAAAATTTCCAACAACAAAAAATTTAAATGACAGCTCTCAAACCTGAAGAAATTTCTGACATTGATATCAAAGCCACTAACAGTGGTGACAAAGTTCACGCAGAAGTAGTCAACCCCAAAAGTTGTAGTCCCAGCATTAAAACCACATATAACACCAACGCATCTCAAGACACTGACATCTGTAACTGAAGAATTGAGCCCAGCTTCATCAAGACTGGCATCTGAGTTGGGGGCCAGTGAGGAGGACTAGGATGTCCCAGATGAAACACAAAACAAAGAAACTGTACCTTTATCTCTCCAGTACCAGAAGCAAGAGATAATCTTTTTATAATCAGTTTGAATTGTAGGAACGGAATGACAAATTGAAAGATCTTACAGAGAATAGTCTGCTTAAAGTAAATTCAGAATCTGAAAAAGAATATGCACTGCCTATTCTGATACGTCTAATTGAAGTATTCTTAGACAAAACCTTAGCAACTGGACACATCTTAAAGAGAATGAGCAGAAATTGGTATCTTCAACCATAAGATTTGTAGCAATGGGAGCTGGGAAGTAATCCCTCACTTTATTTAGCTTTATCAGTTTTATCACTTCTGTCAACCTTATATTCCTTTCCCTTCTCTCTCTCTCTCTCTCTCTGTCTCTCCATCTATCTTTAGAAGTGTCTGAACCAACTATAGAGTTACAGGGCCAGTCTATAAGATTATTGCTCAGTGCTGAAGATCTGTCAGGAGCAGACACAAAGCCATCTTTCAGAAAAAACAACAGCAGTTTATTTTTTCCTTTTCTTAATAGATGGAAGTATAAATGATGCATAAATGCACATCCAACGTAAAACATTCTTAAAAAAAAGCAAAATATATCTAAAGTATGCATTATTTGTTTATTTTTATTTGACATTTGTTTACTGGGAGTGTCCAACTGAGCCAAAGCCCTTTTTCACTGGAGGCCTGGGGAAAAACAGCTCTACGAGAGTAAAAAATAGTACAGATAGGCAACAATCTAAGGAATACATGTAAGTGATACAATAAAGTGAAATACACCGTACAAGCTTGCTTGAAGCAGTTGAGAAACTATTTACACTTTACAGGATACTATGACCATGACATGTTGAGATTTGCTATGTAACAGAGCAGTTGCTAGAACAGTGGATCAATTATTTACAAGTTACACAGTCAAAAACATGCTTAAAGCAGTTGAAGAACAGTATACAATATACAGCATGGGTACAATGTGGGTTTGCAGCGAAAGTGGGGTTTGGGATTCACAAGGTTACATGTGAGTTGCTGATGCAATAGATAGTTAATTTACAGGCTATTATCATATATGCAATGAAGGTCGATGAGGTAGAAGGGATGTAAGAATAAGACACAGAGAAGGAGAGAGGATAGAAAGTAAGAGTCAGTGAGGGAGTTTTGAGAGGGAGAATGAGAGAAGTGGGAGCAGGATGAGAAAGTGAGAGGATGTCAGGAGTTGAGCAGTGTAGGGAATAGGGCAGTTGAAGAGGTAATTACGAAATAGTGGAGAAGAATGGACTATGTGGCTGCATTTAGGAGGGAGTTTGGAGTAGGTGTTTTGCAGTTACAAGTTGAGGTATTTAGTAGGTATTCTTTGAGGGATTTTTGAATTCATTTGTGCTGGTTATTTTTCTGATGTCAAATGGTAGGTTGTTCCAGATTTGGGCAGGAGAGTAGCTCTATAAATTTTGGCCAACAGATTTTTTGGGCTTATATATTTTAGGTGTTGTTGGTTAGAGCTCTTGAGAGTTCTAGCTAGAGTATAGAGACAGACTAGAGAGGAGATGCCAGGTCAAGCGGAGGGCTTGTAGAGGATGGAGTGAATGACAGGTAGTTGTGAGAGCTGTAGTTGATGGGGTACTCTAGCCAGTTTAAAGCAGTGAGTGAATGACAGTGATGTTAGTTAGGGGACTGATTAGCTGCAAACCTGGCTACTTTGTTGTAAGTGATTTTGAGTTTGGCTCAAAGGGAGTTCTGTAGGTCAGTTAGGATTTGTGAACCAAAGAGGAGACTGGGGAGAAGGTTGGCATGATCTAGTGATACTCCGGGGTCTTCAGTAATGAACCATTTATTTCTCTATTATGACGACTAATACAAGTTCTTGGTGGATTTTCTTTGTGCAATGGTGGACACGAAGGTCGAATTTGAGTTGGTCATCTATGATGGCCCCTAGGAGCTTAGTGTGGGGTTCTATGTTAATGATGGTGTTAGTCAGTGAAGTGATAGGAAGGTAGGATTGAGGTGGGAGAGAGATTGTGGGAGGAATTGCAGAAGTTTAGTTGTTTTGGGATTTAGAATAAGTTGCTTGTTAGTGAGCCATTTTTCAATGGAGTTGAATGAGTTTTGGGTGAGGGTCTGCAGGTCAGAGAGGGTGGAGATGATAGTACAGTCATTGGCATATTGTATGAGAGTAGAGTGAGGACAGGATGTGGAGAGGTGATTTGTGAAAATGCTGAATAGCAAGGGACCAAGGATAGACCCTTGTGGGACTCCCATCTGGATGGATAGGAAGGGAGATAGTGCAGATGGTCATTTTACTGATTGTTGCAAGTTGGAAAGGTAGCTAGAAAACCAGGAGATGGTTGAGGGAGAAAGGTTAAGGTCAGATAGTTTGGAGAGGAGGATGGGTTGAGAGACAGTGTCAAAGGCTTTAGAGAGGTCGAGGAAGAGGTAGGAGACCAGTTTGTTGTTATCTCTAGCTAGGGAGATGGAGTGAGAAAAAGAGATAAGGGCCATTGAGGTACTGTGGTTAGGACAAAATCCATGCTGGGTAAGGGTGAGGATGTATATCTCTGGGAGGAATTTTGAGCCCACATTTATATTTGAAATCTGTTCGTAATGTTTCATTACCAAAAATGAAAAAGAGACAAACAATACACATCTGTGACACAAAATAGCAACACATGTACTAACACCTACTGAAAAACAAAAGCAGATCAACTAGAAAGTGAAATTATAAGAGTGAGTTATAAATCCTCCTGTGACAGCTGATTGGCTGAGCCTATCCTGAGAGGAAAGCTTTCAGCTGTGGCAGGAAGTGAGTGTTTAATCTTCTTCTGCCATCCAAATAAGAACATTCTCTGACTCTTCACCGGATCAAGTGCTGTTTGTTTTCCCAGCTTACTGCACAGATAAGCTCCATTTTGGGATTCTGATTCTCTTTCAATTTTTATGTTTATTTAAAAAATATAGATTTATTTTAATATTTTGTTTCTGTCAATGTTTACAGTAATTCATATGGGAATTTCTGCTTGTAGCAGTGTCTGTTTGGCTTATGACATTGACAAATGTTTGATTTTACTGTTTCTGAGAAACACAGACGACTGCAAACTGGGCGCCATAGTGGAAAGTGCATCGGACACGGATATCCTTCAGAAGGGACTCACGGAAACAGATAGCTGGTGCCAGAGCCATGGCCTGAAGTTAAACGCCAAAAAATGTATAGTCATACCCTTCGGGAAAAACAAGGTAACCCCAAGCTACCATATAGGTGGCAATCCACTAAGCACAGAAGAGGTTATCAGGGACCTGGGGACCCAGGTTGACAGTGGCCTTTCTTTTGACACTCACGTTGCTAAAATGGTTAGAAAGACCTTCTACATTGCCCACCTGATCATGAAGGGATTCACATCCAGATCTAGTGAGGTCATTGTTCCCCTGTACTCTTCACTTATCAGACCAATGATCAAGTACAATGCCCCATTCGGGATGTATCTCACCCAACATCTGCAGCAATTGGAGAGACCCCAAAAGTTCCTCACCAAAAGGATAAAGGGACTCCAAAATCTGTCATATGCTGCCAGATTGAAGAAACTCCAGCTCTATTCAGTCGCATACCGTCTGCTCAGAGGTGACATGTGCCTGACATACAAGGCCATGTCCAACCCAGAATTAATGGACATGCTCCACCTCAAAAAATCCAAATCCACCAAAACCACTAGAGCAAGCGACTTAAACCTTAGCACGGCCATAAATAGGACGTGCTGGAGGGATAGATTTATCACTCAGAGACTCCCTATGCTGTGGAATAAAATCCCGGTCCATGTGAGGCAGAGCACCTCGCTGGCTCTGTTCAAGAGAAATCTTGACCTGTGGATGGGAGATCGTAGGTTTACCCCGGGAATCATCTCTGTGTCACTGCTGGACAGAGGCACAACAAACTAATGGGCACAGTATTTTTTCATATAAGGGATGGCGTAAGCCACAAAAATTTGGGCTAGGCTTATAAATGCCTTAGGGCAGATAGCCTAGTATAAACCTATGAACCTATGAACTAGAAGCCTGTCTTTTGTTGTTACCATGCATTATTTTCATCTTTTGATAGGAAACTATTGCAGAACTATACATTATTTAATAAATGTATGACTCTGCTCAGTCTGTTTTTAACATCAGATTGGGATTTTATCACAAATGAAGTTAATTTGAATGTACTGTGGAGATTTTAATCTCTCTCTCTCTCTCTCTCTGACAAGAAAACATAGGTTAAATTGCTATTAAACATTATTTTATGGCAGCATAATGTGGTTAAAGTGTGTGGAGCTAATTTTTAACACTGGGTTGGTACATTGTTTGTTTTATCCCATGCATGGGTTCCTTCAAATTGTCTACGGTATGATCACAGTTATTCTCATTAGGGTAACATTTAATTATCAACCATGGGATAGGTAAGGCCAATCTCTAACCAAATGGGCTAGGTTAATTCAAGCACAAACAGGGAAAATGGATAGGCTTAAAATGGCCCAAAAGGGCAGCTAGCCTAGTACTTAACTATGAACCTATAAAAGCACCAAGAGCTGGGGAAGGTGAGTGAGGAATCAGTAAACTGTCTAAATCAAAAGAATAAAAGGAATGGTCTCATCTGAAAAGCTGACCTGTCTGAAGAAATGAAATCAAAGATGAACACTGAAAGTACGGTTGTGCAGGTTGCGAGAACCCTCCACTGGACCAGTAATCAAAAAGCCTCAGTCCTAACCACTGACACCTGTGGGGGGATGTTCACTGGGATGATAACAGGTACACACACAGTATTTCCAGATGCAGCTCTCTGCATCAAGTGCAGTTTTCCTTAAGAGCTCACAGAGACCACAGTCAGTCCAGGGCTGGTTTCTCACTCTTTCTCCAGATCCCCAATAAGACTCCCCACTGGCACAGCTATAACATTGAGATCTCAGCTGAGTGACCAAGTCAAGGCCTCCAGCACCTTCTCTGTTCAACCAGTGCTTCGTGTCCCTACCCAAGTAGCTTACACACTCTGAGGTTTGATTTACAGACACACATACATGTGCACACACTCACTCACACACACACACACACACACACACACACACACACACACACACACACACACACACACCCACCTGGGAAAGGCTGGCGCAGGTTTACTAGATATGCCCCCTTCTGCCCAGACTATAAGGTAGTTTCCATTGCCACCAGTCACTCCTTGACAGCTACTTTAAGACCCTTAACAAAGGGTGCCTAATCTTACTGTGTAATATTAATATTAATACAAATGATAGTTTGACCAAGAGCAAGGCTGTTAGTGTGGCCCACAAAGGGTCACCAAATAAATATGCAAGTACTGCCAAAACTTAAATATCTCTACACAGATCAGCCACAATGAAAGGTTTAGATATATTTAATAATAAATAATAAAAGAACAAGACAATACTAAATATTTATTCACAGTGACATCAGAGTTCAAAACCACAGGAAATATTTAAAATAACATTGCAGTCCAGGCTCACACAAATAAAGAAAAACAAAATCTAAACTAAGCTTCACTATATTCCTGACTGAATCTAAGAGAGTTACTATACCCTAGCAACTTACTTTGAGCAAGGCAGATGTGGTGGATGGTTCTTCTTGTTGTCAGGTCCAAGACAGAATGAATAATGCTCTGTCTCACTGAGAGACCTCTCAAAATAGTATCTAAAATATTACTGTTGGGATAGCCTGCAGAATGACATAATTTCTGGTCATCTGAGTTCTAGTTCTCCTGCCAACCCCCATTGCTGGCAACTAGCAGTATTTAGCATCTACTTGTAAAAATACATAGACAAGGGCTTTTGCTCAGATTTTTGGCAGGTGCTGGAAGTCATAAAGCAATTGCATTCCTTCATACTTTCAAAGTAGCAATTAGTTCACCCCAAAAACAATACAAAAAGCTTCCCAGTACAGACTTTGTGTCTCTAGCTGCATTGAAGCATCTTTTTGGACTAGCCTATAAAGTAATTTAATTTCAAATATATTTCTAAAGTTTGCTGGACTGAGGTTAACCCTTCAGTTTCTTCTATTAACATATACATTTAAACAGTTACAATAGTGCATGTACAGTTCTATTCTCTTCCAGTAGGTCACACTGTGGATGCTTTTTAAGCACAAGCACTTTAAAAATACCTTTTCAACACAAACATCAGTACTGAGCAGCTTGATATACACATGAAATACAGTTCTAATACATTTGTAACACGAGCATCTTGTATAAATTAGTTTGATATTCACAAATGACATATAATTATTGACAACATTCTAGCTAGCTGTGCTGGCAGTACCTCCTTTCATCACACAGGTAAAATAACCATAACAATAGATGTTTGAATGGATCACTGTTGCAGTAGCTTACACTATATGAGATGTTCTGTCAAGGATTAGACCAACTGGACGGCTTCTAAAGCTTTAGGGCATCTTCCATGCACTCTATCTGCTGTAGAGTCAAGAAGAGGAGTATAAAATCACTGGCTAGAGCACCACAACTTTAAGAGTTTTCTTACCTCAAATGAAGGAGGCTAGAGCCCTGCCAGATAGGAACAGTAATAATAGAAATCCCACACACTGGCATAAAAATAGCAAAAAAGTTGGGGATGGAGGGAGAGCAGTCACTATTCAAATATATGCTGTTATGGTAAGTTTACGTACACAACTGTACTATGCTTATCATAAGTTCACAGTTGCAGTAATTTATATGGAACAAGTAGCAGAGCTTAGAAAGTAAGAGAGGAGAAAGAAGGATCAGAGTCCAGGAGCCCCTGGAGACTAGTCCTACCAAAGCCTGCTCTGGACCTAGAGGAGGAATCTAGTTTGTAGATCTTGGTAAAGATGTGTACAAATGACCAATTTGCTGCCTCTAGTATATTTCTAGAATCCAACCTTTTCCAGAAAAAAAACACAGAAATAGACAGACCCCGGGATTCATGAACCTTGCGCCAGGCGCCAGCATAGCGTCAGCGTTATAACGCCAAATATGGCTGCTGAGCGATTCAGGTATGAATGAATTCCACGTGCACTACCGGCGTGCACCGGACCGTCTCCGCCCCCGGCGTAGGTATGCAAAACACACTGTGTGCGGTATTGCACCATGCAAATGAGGGCAAATAGCGATCCACGAAGTGGCGCAGGCGTAAGCGTAAACGCGGCAATGTAAACCAAAAAGCGGTTTACATTTACCCAAACATACCGGAGGAGTAACGGAAGGCTGTCAAAGTCAGGTATCATATAGGTGCAATATGCCAATGTGGAAAGGCACCGAGAATGTCCAAAGAAAATATGCACAAAATGTAAAATGACATAAATGGCACGTGCGTAGAAAGAACAGCAGACCCGGGATATGTGCACAGAAGTTGCAAAGCAATGAAATAATATGACAATGTCCTAAAAGAGCAGTATAACGCACATCAGCTGCACAGCCACCACACACCATAGTATGTATGTAAAGCTTCAACCCCAGCGCAATGGTTGTCAAGGAGTGGTGGCGGTGTTCGGCGCCGTAACCATGTATTAGTAGTCAATTCCATGCAAATGAGGCAGATAATAGTGAATCGCAAAAAGCGCGGCGTAAGGATGGAGCAAACGGCGTGGCGGTACTACACCGAGGAGTGGCCTACGAGATACATGTCAACCACAGAGGGTGTGCCACTGTAGGAGGAAGGATATTGGAGGTCAGCAAATCTGGGCTGTACAATGCACATCACAGCATCAGGACTGGCGTGTTAGGAAATAGATGCGCTGAGAGTACAGAATGCGCGTACAGATGCATGTGCACGAGGATGACTACGTTCCCTAAACCAGTCATGTGACGGCCTCACCGTCAACAACCACGGATATAGGAAGGTAATGCGGAGAATACGAGGAAATGCGGAAGCAGTGTAAATGGAGCCGTAATGAGCAATCAACACCAATCAATGCAGGAAGGGCAAACGCCGGCAGCTGATAACTCTGCATGCAGACTCCTGCATAACGGGAAAGGGAGGCATATGAGTGCAAAGATAGTAGGGGATGTAGTAGAAATGCAAAGAGCAAAGAACCGAAATAGCACAGCCAAGTACAGAGGTAGCATAACTGCGGCTGCAGATAAAATGCATCATATGCCATGTGCCTGCAGGATGCAGTAATGTAAGATGCAAGGCCAAGGCAATGCAGGCAACTGTAATGTAACACTACAGGCAGTACCGTTGCAGTTGCAACCGTAAAACCACGGAAATAATCCATGGATACGGCTGCACAGACACACCCAATGACATCACCGGGTATACAGCACAACAGTATTAAATGTGAATGCACACAACACACAGCGCGATTTCCCAAACGCCGCACCGTAGGGTGTAAACAGACGGGGACTTTTAATATGTATATGCTGGGTGCCGCCATGGCCGTGATGCATAGGTATGTGGCAGAGACAGACGGAGTTGCGGAGGGTGGTGCCGACAACTACCGTCGGCCTCACAGGAGAAGGAGAGTGTTCAGACCAAGGGTGACCTACCAGGGCTGCGAGACCTGGAGATAGTAGAGCGCTACAGGGTGGACAGGGACACGTTACAGCAAATAGTGGAGCTGTGCCGGCCGCGCCTGAGAACAAGAGACAACAGAGGGGAGCCCATCCCAGTGGACACAAAGGTATGTGTGAGCTTGCGAATACTGGCTACAGGTACCTTTCAAAGGCCCACCGGGGACATAATGGGCATCTCACAGGCATCAGCATCCAGGGTACTACACCAGTTCCTGGATGCCATGTTACCACATGCCCATGAGCACATAAATTTCCCCACATCTCAGGAGGAGTTGGCTAGCAATATCCGCCGCTCCCACCATGTGGCACAATACCGGAGGTCCTGGGTGCGATAGACTGTACGCACATAGAAATTAAGTCACCACCCAGGGAGCAGGGTAGACGCTACATAAACCGCAAGGGATACCCCTCCATCAATTGCCAGGTCGTGTGCAATGCGCAGGGCATTATTATGGATGTGTGTGCTGGCAGCCCTGGAAGCTACCACGACTCCCATATCTGGCATGCCTCACAGCTGTATCAGGTATTCGCCAGGGGACATCACACAAGGTCACCTTGTGGGGATGCTGGCTACGCACTGGAGCCGTGGTTGATGACACCCATCAGAAATGCACACACACACACATGCAAGAACGCCATAATGAGGCACACGCACAAACGAGAATAATCATAGAGCGTGTGTTGGGATGTTGAAATCACGGTTCCGGTGCTTGGATACATCCGGTGGAGCCTTGCAGTACTCTCCAGGCACAAGTGCCCACATATTCATAGTATGTTGTATGCTACACAATATGATTCTGCGGAAACAGCTGCTGCAGGGACATAATGCCGGAGGGCCACCAAGCCCGCCACAACTGCCAGGGCAAGCACAGGCACAGTGCGTTCAGCACCATGGACACACTGAGCCAGCCCCAGTAGGTAGACAGAGGCGTACCCAATATGCCTACGCCCTGGCAAAGAGGGAACGCATAGCACATACTTTGACAGTGTAGGCCCCATGGACTGACACCTCCTGACCTGCACACACAGTAAAATGGACGCCACACAAACATGTCCGCCCGTAATGTGTACCGTATGTGCGGACGTATGTGTGACTCCAACAAAGGCACCGCCCAAACACTGCACACCCAATAGCCAGCAGAGCATGGAACGCCAACACCTCAACGCACGCCGGTTCTACAGCACACGGCATAGCCGTATGCTGCCACTATCGCCGCAAGTCGACCACATATGTACTCATGTGCATACACAGATACGGAAATACATAACAGTACACATGTAGAAATATATGTTCGCATACACAGATATAAAGTACAACAGGGTAATATGGAACCCAGGGATGCAAGTTCACAGATAAGTAAGACGCGAAACCACCACATAGTAGACATAGTGACCGACAACCCGATCATCCTGGAGGGTGGGCAGAGCAGGTAACGCCAGCCATGGAAATGTTAACCTGCATCAATACATATCCGCGTGTCGGGATGGTCACCAGTCCACGGTACAGTAACGGGATATGTGTAGGGTTACCACCTGTCCCACGTTGTGGGGGACAGTCCCCCTTTGTGCAGTTGTGTCCTGCAAAAACATTGACAAAATGGCAAATCTCTTGAGATTGTAGGACAAAACTATTTCCTATATTTTCTTTATTAGTTGCATAAAACAGTTATTTTGTAGAAGAAACATCTAAATATTATAATAAACAGAATAAGCAACTGTAATGCTACAAGTTTGTATTCTGGCAAAAAAGTGAATTGCTGTCCTTTGTACTGGCCGTGGGTATGTGTTGGCATGCAAAATCTGACGTTCCTACAAAAAATGTCCCACTTTGGGCATTTGAAAAGGTGGCAACCCTATATATGTGCGTGTCATATCCATAGGATATGAGTGCGGAGATACACGCCGCCACCGGCCAACGTAGGTATTGTGTTCAACCGTCGGTGCGAAAGCGGAAAGCATACCAGTGAAGTGTACGACATTATGAGGAACGTACCTCATTTGGGGTGTAAAACAGTTCATGTTCCTCGCAGTTCCTCCAAGTTCCACATTGAAAATGTCTGTCAAACATCCATTGCATATAAATGACATCCTGGTAAATAGAATGTACTCATAGTAATTCATTAAAGGTTCTTCACTGTAAGTAAATCAGCATATTATAATCAACCTATGACCTACTTAGCTGAAGTTGTCACTATGCCATTACTATGTGTTCCACATTATGCCCATTTGTTTCACATTACTACTGTGTGTGTTCCTCACTCTGGAAATAGAAGGTTGACAGCCATGGCGGCAATATGTGTATGTGTGAGGTGAGGTTGTCGTGTGTTCCGCTGTGTGTGTGTAATGTGTGTGCCAGTGTAAAATGTGTATGTAGATGACATGTCACAGGCGGAGTGTAATAACAGGCGTAGGCATACAGTACAGGAACCATAGGCGTATGTACAGCAGTACCCACAAAGTAGTACTGACATCTCCTCAGTGGCTATGCGTGGCGGCGTAAAATGATGCAAAGCGGAAATGTCCCAAAGTGTACCACAGGGCCATAGCCAACAGGAGATGCAAAGGAGGCATGTACAAACCATGACCGTATGTATGGCGGCCATAAGGTAGACTCCACACGGTCCGTCGGCAACGTTACACAGCATCAGGCATGTACGGCGAAAATACGAATGTGCTATCTTGGCACCGATCGTGAACACTTACGGTCCCGTAAATACCGCGGTGTGTTCCACGACCGTAAAGTAAGCAAGCGGCACACGAATAGGAGGCTACCGGTAGCATACAGGCCGCCCCAAGTATAGCACCACATTCACCGTAACTATCAGCGACAAAATGCCAATGGATAGTAGGCACGGACGAACATCCGCAGATATATAACCGATGTGAAGGAGGAATACGTGCAGGAAGCACACATGCAGGCGATACCGACAGCACACGACATCAACAAAACAAACATTCCGGGAACAACAGACAGGTAACCTGCAGCTCCCCAAGCAGGGATGGAGCACACACACAAGCATATCTGGTATGTATAAATGCAAGACTCACACCCCGTACCCGTCACCCACATCCGCAGATATACCCCATTGCACATATCAAAGGGATAACAGCTAAAACCGTAGCAAACACATACAGGCAGTCAATGACAGCGGCATACCCACAACAAGCTCGTGGGAAACACTAGCAGCGGCTGATGCATCCTTGCATCCGCTGTGTACAGGAAAATAACAGCTATGTTACCCATCTGAATGCACAACGCCATCGACAGACGCCGCCAGGACACGGAGACCCACATGTCGAACACAATACCATACCCAACACACACAATCCACGGCTAACACCACAGCGAAATGTACCCGACACCACACATAGCGGATGCAGTCACACAAACATGATACAATACATACCATCCTCACGAAGGTATTGCAAATAACCAACGGCACACGAGGAGAGAACCATGGGCTAGTCCCAGGGCGTAACGAGCGAAAGGAGGGGGATCACCGGTGATATGCGCATAAGTACACACCGAGGAACAGCTATTGGCCTGATTAACCCACATGCCTCAGGTGACGGCGAATATAAGGAAGACTCCTGGATATTCAAACCGTATGTTCATACCGAACAAACAGGAATACAGAAGGAGAAACAAGGAAATAGGACGAACGCAGAACCAAAGGCGGAAAGGTATGGCGAACCCACGACATGTACTGGTGTGTAACGCACGCGATACGTATGAATCTGTACAGTATGTGAGCGGTGTGTGTAGGTAAAGATACCTGTCCATCAGGCAGAGAGGCGAAGGTTGGATATGTAATGCTAAACGCGCAGCATACCAACGACTGTGGACAACGTGTGCACAGCAGTGGGACAACATGTACACACCTGGGATAACCCCAGGTTCGGCTTGCCACCTTTCAAATGGCCAAAGTGGGAAATCTTGGGACACACATCAGATGTTACAGGTGGACACATACCCATGGTCAGTACAAAGGTTAGAACTGTACTCTTTTGCATAAAGAAAAGTGTAGTCTTGTAGCAGTTAAGTTGCTTATTGTGTGTCTTGTAACATTTAGGAATGTACATACATAAATAACTATGTTATGCAACTCTTACATAAAATGGGATATAGTGATGTCCTACAATCTCAGGACATATGCCATTTGTAATATATTTTGTCAGGACACAACTGCCCAAGAGGGACTGTCCCTTGCAAAGTGGCACAGGTGGTAACCCTACCCCAGGTCTGCCATAGGGGTTGCAAACACAGAACAATGCCACCACCCACGCTGATGCTGGCAGTGGATATCCAACAATGAAGTGCCACAGCAGGGGATAGGACATGTATGTATAGTGTCACAGCACACATGTGCATGGGCATATACCGTCGATGTCATACGGAATGTCGCACGGCGTGCACGTATCCCACGCAGTAGGCGACTATGTCAATTATGTGTAATGCAAAGCTGTCATGATGGATATGTTCACAAATCATAGACAGTATCACAGGCATAGCATGCATGATGGAGGGATGGCCTAATGTTATGTACATACACAAGATATGTATGGCCTGCACATATGGGACAATGTAGTAGCAGAATAGGTACCCGAAATGGAGGGAACAGCAAGTAACCATGTCCAAACATTCCATAGCAGGTGCAATGTGTGCCACAATGATGTCCAGCAGGGCCGTGTGTAAACACATGTGCAATGTACACAGTACTGACACCCCCCCCATGGTAGTGTCCACTGAACGGCAGAAGTGGATGTCAACTGTCATGTCTATACAGTACGTCCGCTGTGTTGGTACCATGGTTCTGTGTCACCCTACCAGCAAGGGAGCTATCACATGACTAGTGACACAGTGTGCCCCTGTGGGATGTGCACAGGACCTATGTCCCACAGCACGGTGTGTGTCCAGTCTGTGGATGTCACACAGACGCCCGGGCCGAGCAATGTGGCATGTGTGCACACATGCAGGACTGCTCCTCCCACCCTGCCCACTGCAAACGCCATGTAGGAGTACTACATGCATCAGTACTGCGGAGAACATGGCCCATGGCAGAGTAGATTACACCCCTGTGTTAGTGGCATGCAGGTGAGTACAGATGTGTTACATGACTGTCATTTGCATATGTAAACTGTCTGAGCTGGGTAGAGAGCACAGCATGACTATACTGAGACATGTAACGTTGTATCCATTGTGTAAGGTACACCACACATGTGTTATTGTAACACGGCCTGCGTGTACATGTGTGTATGGCACTGGTACAAGGGCACCCAAGGTATCAGCTAGACATACGGTCCAGAAATGCGTGGTCCTGCACATGTGTACCCACGCCATGGTGTAATATGGCAACCACAGCACCATGTGGGCCATGTGTGTGTACATCAACCATGTACAACGTGATATGCCTGTATAGGGACAGTATCCATGTGATACACACCGCATGACTGTCAGTATGCAAAGGTGATGTGTATGCACTATGTGTGATGTAACTGATGCAATGATATCTACATGATATATCTGCCACACTGACACCTGTATGGGTGTCAGCAACATGAGTAGGATGAGCTAGAATGCTGCCAGGTATGTAGAAGTGGTATATGTAGGCATGTACAGTACTGTGTGACAGCAGGTAGTGTATGTATGCAAATACTGAGCATGAGGGGCCACATGTCTGAGGACCGTGCAATGTCACACGTCCCTGACTTGTTGTAGTTAGCATGATATGCCTGCACCACTGTGTGAACTGTACAGAAGGCACATGGCGTAACATCCTGATACATAGGGTATGATGTGATGCTGGATGTGTACACTGGCAATAGCATAAAGTGGAATGGTGCTGAAGGGCAAAGAGCGGATCATGTCTGATGTGATACCCTCTGTACCACCCCAACCACCCATGCAATAATATGACAGGTGGCCAGCATGGGATGTGGTGTGCTGTGGCGCACAGAAGCCCAACAAGGGTGCCAGGAAAGGCATGCAGGTAGTCAATGAGTGTGTGAAGCATGTATGTCAAGATGTGGCCCAGTGCCATACTGAATGGCCCAGTCATGGGTGTAGAGATGCAGCCCCATACGTGCAATGCAGTACCATCCATGTGTAGTGTGATAGATGTGGTAGTGTGGTGGTCAGGGTGCACAACGTACATGAATGGGCTAGCAGTCACTGTCGTGTGCTGCTGCAGAGACATGTAACAGCCAGGTTGGCGGGATACAACAACTACGGCGGTTTGAGGTGACATTGGGACTGTGTTCCCGGACATAACATGTGCATGGCAGTACTATGTATGTGTCCACAGGGTTAATACAATGTCCAGCCAAGGATTGGAACCCTGTAGTGAGTGAGAGTGTGTATTGTTGGTAGGTACCCCATTGGCAGGCACGATGACAGCAACATCTGTGTCGTCAATGCCTGCATGACCGTGGTATGCTGCATTGAATGTGGATGTAGTCAAACAGCAGAGACATACCACCACACTGCGTGAGGGCCCACACTGCAATGTCTGGCAGTCATGTGTAGGTAGCTAGCTGTGGAGTATGTCATGCACCATCAGGACACACCATGACTGTCAAGTGACACACAACACACAGGTGAACATAACTACCGTGCAACAGCCTGCACATGTGCCCATACAGCACGTGTGCATGGAACAGGAATACCACTGTGGCGTCTGTGAAAAGGCCAGTACCACCATGTCTCAGTGTGGAATAGCATGGTCCCTACCAGTGTGTAAATGTAGCAGAAGTGCACTGTGATCAGTGTTGGCATAGGCACGTAGACTGTCCATCGTACGGGTGCCATGCCATCAACTACCACTGTCAGTGGATGTCAGTAATACCGGCTGTAGTGTGTATGTACCATGCATGCTGCTATGGTTGTGTGTTTAGGGTGTGGCTAGCAGGGATGGTAAGCATGGATGTTCAGCAAACAGAGGGGAGGTGTGTAGGCCTAGCACACAGACACATGGAGGTTTGGTGCATGCTGAGGGTAGTGTAGGTATGGTATGTGTCGTGTAATGTGTCACCCAGCTATGCGTACTGCATGGCCAAGCATGTGTGGGTACATGGGAGTCCATACTAGGGAAGGGCGTGTTGCTGGCAATACATAGCAGTAGCAACTGTCCTAGGTGCAATGTACAGTATGCCAACCCGACCGGCATGTAACCTGTGGTGTACAGTGTATTCACTGTCGCGTGTCACAATGTGCGTGACCCACGAACATGGGTATCTGAACATGGACTACCTATGATGCAATGTGTCATGGGAATATACAGTATGTGTGTAAATCACGGTGTGGTGTGGGAACCACCCACCCGTGTGTGTTGCAGTCCAGGTATGTGCCTGGGAGGTATGATCTGTGTACAATCTGGACTGGCAGGTGTGCCGTGTAGGGCATGGAGGCAGGTCCCAGGCACTGCAGATAAATGACATGTGTGCTGTACTGTGTGTGCAGTGCTAGTGTACAGCACAGTGGAGGGTGTAAGCATTGTCACACATCACTGCATGCTGTGCCTACCTGTGACAGCCCTGCCGGAGACAGACATGTGACACCGCTGCACAGGCAGCATAGCATGTGAAGATGTACATGTGGGCTGCACACCTTAGGCAGATGTCCACACGTCATGTGTGCCACGGTAGTGTGGTTGAACACGACTATCAGACTGGACAAACAGCACATGCCTGCATAACAACAGTATGACCATAGTCAACAGTCCCAGTGACAGAGTAGGCCAATGTAGACTATCCCTGCATGCAGACCACTGGCTACTGGACACCTGGCTAGACACACACCTGGAGGGTTAATTCACCATTGAGCCATCACATGTCCAAGTCCATGTGGCCCGTACAATGTCATCACAGGGTGGTCACAATAGCAGGTGGCAAGGCAGACACGGTGTACCAGGTGATGTGTCATGTGTGCATATGTCGACTAGCACAGCCGTTCACATGTCTGCAACATACTGGTGCACGATGTATACTGTTACATGATGAATGGAACTGCACTGTCACCCACTACAGGGCCATCTGACACAGGTGTGTTGTGACTGGTGTAACCCATGTTTGCACAGGATACACACTGCTGTTGTAGGCAGCCATGCTGGTGGCCACCAGTGATATATGCAGTGGTCATACAGACATACCGTACACAGTGTTCATGCAGGAATGTCCATTGTCGTGGACGATGTGCTGCTATGTGAATGTAGGTGTTTGTTGTGAATGTCACACATCCAGAAGACACCATCTGGTGCAGTCATGGTTGTCAACACCGGTACACACAGCCACAGCAGTCAGAACCCAGTCCTGACAATGTGTGTCAGTCACCCTCGTACTGTGTGACATATGTGCACATGGCGGAACACCTCCCACTGTCATCTAAGCTGGCTACATGATGGCTGGAATGTGCTGTAGAAATGTACAATGCTGGTAGCCCAATGAAGTACCTGGAATCAGACACAGTACGCTATGTCAGCCATGTAAACCATGCACAACAATGACCGCCCAACAGACACAAACAATGCATTGACACATGGAACATGTGCACATGACAACCCCCAATGAGGTATGTTGCACATATTGATGTACAATTGTCATCTATGGCCATAGCATGGATGCAGACACACATACTCCACAGGTAGTACCATGTGATGTAGGTAGGGGGCATTGCTCGTGTACATGTCACAGTAGATGTCCACACACATGTCCTGCATAGCCGTCATGTAGGGGTAGCTGTGGTATGTGACAACTGGACATGCCCATACAAATTACCATGTCCCACAGGAGATGTGTTAGGTGTGTACCACATGTGATGTGCTGACAACAAGCTGCGATGTGTATGGCTGCTGGTGTACCTGTGTGACATTGTCTGTGATGGGTGCAAAGGCACATAGTATCGTATTGCATGCACACAAGCCCCACATAGGTGCATAGCCTGAACATACAGTACAAGGAGTGTGTGGGATGATAGCAACCCACAGGTGGAGATGGGTACGGACGGCAGCCCACAACCACATGTGTGTGTACGGTGTTCACGTCCACGACACATGAGCATCTGAGAGGCTAGCGTCACAGCTGTACAGGGTCGCATGCATATATGTTCAGCAACATCCCTGTATGTCCCACCACTGGCCCGTGGACCGATGGACACCAACCAAATGTGCAGATATGAGATGTGCACAGCACATCACAGATGCCTACCGTAGAACAGGCCTACCATGTACACATGTGCACAGTAGGTCTGCGCCACCTGCAGTCAAACACGTTAGGTGCCAAACCACACCAATAGTCCAGGCAATGACACAGATGGGCGTGCATGCCTGTGTGTATGTATGTCTGTGAATGCCTCCGGCATAGCAATATAGCTGTGTCACCGTTGTGAACAACAATATGAATGGGTTGTATGTGTGAGGGGTGCATCATATGTGTATGGTCAGATCGACGATACCATCAGTGGGCCTGCTATGTGAACATCCCTGTCCCCATACATGGATACCTCTGCTGAGCCCAACACCACATTCACAGAGGGAGGGATGGCGGTGTGTAGTGCAGCAGCAGACATGTGGGTGGCAGCGGGCACTGGATGTACACATATGTGTTACCCACATCAGTTCAGGCAGCCATCCATGTGCATGGGATAGTGGTGTGTGTCCACATACAGCACTGTGTCGATCAATATCCCAGCACATAGCACCTGCCAGGGCTACAGTGTATGCATGGATGTGTGATACCTGCATGCACCAGACACACCCTCAACAAGCAGTGTACAGCATACCTCGCTCGAGGACAGTGTCCACACCATGGTGATAAACATGTTGAATGTCCATATTCACACAGCTATGACATATGCAATGGACAGCCACCCTGCCAATACCGTCAACCCCAGGTGGATCACACCCAGTGCCATGTATGTGGCATACCCTGCCATATCATGCAGAGCTGACCAGCAAGGCTGCATGAGCTATCACAGTCCCACATGGTGCAATGGACAAAAGGCACTCTCACTATCAACCATACACAGCAGTAATGTGGCGATGCACCCTGTCATGTTACAGGTGCTGTGTGATGCTCTGCACAATGTGTGTGTGTACATGCTATGCATGGCCTTTCCTGCTAATGTGTCATGGTTACACATTGCTCCATGTCTATCACATATGCAACACAGGTGAGCTGTGGCAAGTTGTCCAGCACCCGTACAGTGCTGTGTGGAAGTACATGGCACAACACATGCATGTGCAGGTGTCCATGTGTATGTGTACAGTGCCGCTGCTGACGTTCACAATGGACACAGACGTGATGTGTACTGACATATACACAGCGTCCAGGTGAACAGTACCACAGACATCACATGGGGACCTATGCCAACTGATATGGACATAGGTGCAGCCAGGTACACATGTCCATGACAGGCTAACATCTACATGGTGCGTGTACAGTGTGATGGGGTGGCACACAGATATGATGTGACACCCAGTGCTCAATGGTGTGAAGCCAGAACATCGGCTGTGTCACTGCCACGATGCCCTTCACAGATCACTGTGCAGATGTCGTACATGTCATAGCAATGTATTTCCAACAGTATGCCAGCACAGCAGTGTGAATGTGACCTGCCACCATCATTATGTCTTCCAGATAATGCCACGTTCCCGTCTTCCACCATTCAGCCGACAGGAGGAGGTGATCATTCCATACCTCCATGGCAACCACGCCGCCCTATTTAGCCATGTGCCACAGCAGGCACAGGAACGGCAGGAGATGTGGGAGGAGATGTGCAGGAGGGTGAACAGCGTGGGCGTAAACAACCGCAGCTATCAACAAATCCGCAGGCACTGCACAGACCTGATCCGGCATGCAAGACAGCATGCCGCTGCAATCGCCAGGCAACAATGTGGGACAGGTGGTGGGCCGCAAGGACAAGGGTCTGTTGCAGGTAAGTCTGTTGCTAGTCAAAGGCATGTTCTGCTGTATTGATATTCCCCATGTGTCTAGGCATGACATGCTCACCTGTGTGTGCCCCAGTCACGGCTCGCACCACCCGACACACACAACACCCATGTACAGTAGATACACCCGTTAGCGTAGAGTGCTATGACACCACACAACCTATTGGTGTGTTACGTGCAGTCAGCCATGCATACAATGGTGTAGGTGTTACACAATGGCTGCATGTGTAGTATGCATTGGTATGCCAGTGCAGTATGCACACAGTACCACATAGTGAGCTGTGATCTGGCCAGAGCACAGGTGTTACCAATGTGACCCATGCCCCTGCATCGGGTGCTGCGTTGTGACATGGCACATGCCATGTCCCATGCACGTGGATGTCTGGCTGCAGCATTGTCACACCATGACATGACCTATGCACAACATAGCAGACATCCACACTGTCAGCATATCCGTACAGAATGTGACACCTCACACTACTATGGTTGTATGTCACATGGGCCACCACAGGGCCGTGTGCACGATGTCTACCACACACAATAGTCAATGACTCAGACAGACAAGGCCATGGTTGATACCTACAGGCATGTTGCCACACAGCACATCCACAGTGGGTACTCACCGTTGCACCCTGTACACACATAGTGGGTTCATCACTGTAGTGGACCCCCTGGACATCCAATGTAGTACACCAGTGACATGGAACGCCTCTCCACAGCTACTACAGGTGCCTCCAATGTCCACCATATACGTGCTGCTGAGCATCTGAACTGACTTACAGACATGGCAATGTAATGCGTCCAGGTCACGCATCGCACAGACACATAGCTGTGTCCTGCTACTGTGCAGTGGCACAGAGCCCGCACTACACACTGTACAGCTATGCACACAGCTCACAGCAAACGTACCTGCACAGACATCACTGTTACCCATACATTGTATCTGTAGACTGTACACATAACACTGCACCGTGACAGCCATTGTGATGTGGTGCATGCGGTGGGTCACCATCGTCACATGTCCACATGATACCGCACATGTTTGCGGTGTACATTACATACTGTCGGCAGCCATGTGTACTCTCAACTCGCCGGCGGCCACACGGTGTATCACGCTGATGCATGCAAACTACCATGAATGTGTGTACTGCATGCCTACTAAATGACACCTGCCTGTTGTACTGTCCCCACCAGGGCAGTGTACATACTGCCACTATGAATGTCTGGTCTGCATTCACTGGTCTGTGTTGTGTGAATGCTGCATGCCACCTGCATTATCACATGCATGCTGTGTGTGTGTGTGTGTGTGTGTGTGTGTGTGTGTGTGTGTGTGTGTGTGTGTGTGTGTGTGTGTGTGTGTGTGTGTCTGTATTGTAACCGATGGTATGTCTTTGTATTGACAGGTGCTGTAGGTGAGTTCCCCTCCTGCGGTCAATCTGATGCTAGTGTCCCCACAGATACTAGTGGTGATGACCATGTGCATGAGGCACAGGCAGGGTCGTCACAGGCAGACTCTGTGCCACTGGAGAACATCACACATACGTCCCTTTCATCCCGCACACGGTTCAGATGCCGACACATACCCCAACACCGTTGACCATAGATGACGGTCAGTCAGCGTCTGTTGTCCCGAGCAGGAATGTGTGGTGGCTGCAGAAGGTGTGGGTACACACGATGTTGCCAGTGTAAGGACTGGTGCAGTGCCACGCAGGCATGTGGCAGGTGCTGCTCGTGGGGAGCACCGCTAGACATACACCTCCCGTACAGGCTGCAGCTCCTGGTATAACCAGGCGCATGTTCCAGACTGTAATGGCGGCGCAGGCACGTGCGAGGCAGAACCAGGAAGGGCAGAGGCTGCAGAGGTCCGCAATCCGTACCCTGAATGACAACATCCAGGCATTGGCGAATGCACAACAGCATCTTGCCGATGTTCTGGATAGGAGATTGGGTGACATGGCTGGTATCCTCGACCGAGGCATGGCCATCCTTGCGCAGTCCGTGCAGGAACACCAGGTAGGGGTGAGGCATAGGGCACGTGGGCGTGTGCCAGCAACACCACCTGCTGCAGGTCAGCGTGTGCGTGCCACCTCCCATGCCCACCCAGACAGTGCTGGTAGCAGCAGCAGTGCAGCTGCTACTACACCATCCACACCAGGACAGAGCAGGCCGCGTGGGCGTGGCCCTGGATGCCCGTCGTGAGCACGTTTCCAGCGGACATCTGACATCGCAGAGTGGACACTCCGTACCTCCACCCGGTCGTGCCCGTGCCACCCCAGGCAGAGGCGGGTCAGGTCGCCGCCGGCAGACACAGTGAGCCGTAACACCTGCACTGTACAGTCAGGGGCTGCCAAGCATACCCCGTGTAGGCATCACAGATGACTGAACTGTGTACACACACACCCACACACAGCAGACACAACTGTAGGGCTCCACCACACCCACATGCAATCTACATAGTCATGCCCACTCAATGCACTGGCCCTTACACACACACATGATGTCATCCATTGGTACAGCCCATGCCTGTGGCACACATATCACCCTGTGCATATGATGAAGTCTCTGCCGCATAACTGTGAGCTACACCATCACTGCACGGTTAAGCTAACATATTCTGATGCACAGGGTGGACACGATAGTGAGAGGTGTATGTGATACCTGTGTCCGCATACTACGTGATGTGTATGTTGTGGTGTGTGTGTATGGCTGGTGACAGGTATGTATGTGATGTGGGTTGTGCACGGACATCATGCAGCAGACATACCATGCAGGACAGGTGCAGCATTCATTGATATGTGTACACAGTATGTGTGGTGGTTACATGTGTAGCACCATGTCGGTGCAGTTAACCCGTATGATACTGATGGTGTACTTGCACGTGCCTACTGGGAGCACTGTAATTAGTTCCCCACGTGTAGTGGGGTACCCACTGGCATGTCTGGCTCCATCTGCGTAGCACTGTTACCCGCATCCGGCATGGACCCCTACATAGGTACAGGCGCACATGAGCGTAACAGGATATGTGCCCTACGACATGTGTGGACCTAGCATGACTGTGTGTGGCGTCTAACACCCCTCAGGATGGGGATGCCATATCCATCAGTCCCCAGTCCCTGGTCTAGCAGTGACACACAGATGTTGCCTGGCGCATAACTATCGTCACACATCCACACGTCATTAGCAGTCCTGGACGAAGGCAGTCAGGGCCTTTCCTTCACATGGCCTGGCACTCCTCCCCGTGTTGTAGGGGGTGTCTGGCCGTTAACCCTGTTCCCCCAGCACGTCCCACTCATCTTTGTGTTGAGGTGTTTGACAGTCGCTTCTGTGCCCGTGTTTGCATGGAGCCTGGGAGGTGGAATGTGCCCATGTCACCCAGGTCAGACATGGCCGTGTATGTCAGGCACAGATCACCACGGAGCAGCTGTGCTGTGAAGATCCACAGCCGGTGTCCCCTTGGCCGTGCAGCTTGTGACACATGTCCTAGCACCGTCATACCCGTCTTGTGGAACGTTTGCGGTCCTTCCGAGTGCTGCAGGCATCAGGTTAGCTACAGGCCACATGTGCCATTGTACGCAGTCAGTGCTCTGGTGTGTGATGTGTACAGGGGTACAATGAACACCCCTGATGTGGTTGCCATTCCATCCAGACCAGGAGGCCACAATGGAATGTCTTCACACCCACATTGCCATTGTGTGTGTTGACAGAGGTTGCCGACAGGTGTGGTAGCCATTTCCCTGAACACGTCCACCATCTTTAATGGCGTACCACCTACATGTGACATTGGGACGAACATGTCCTTCACACTGGGTAGGGCTGCACCTTCTCTGGCATTTAGTAGCAGGCCATGGCTCTGGCACCAGTCATCCATGTCTATGTCGCCCTAGGTGGATGTCCGTGTAACATGGGGTGTTGGGTATGTTGGTCGGTGCGTAGACATCTGCATACCTTGTCTGCTACAATCTCTCTATGATTGCATGCACATTGGAAGGTCGGATGCCATATGGCAGGGGGCCCAGGAGTGAGCCCTGTGGGCCTCCACTGGGTCCAGATATGACTGTGACAAGGCACCTTGAGCACCAACCCTGTGTGGTGTGACCTCCAACCTGTCTGAGAAGCATCGGGTGACATATGTCCCCACATGTATGCTGGCGAGCCTTTCCATGGGTCCCATGTGTAGTGTGCTCTGAGCGCTCCCACCAGGTCATGGTACTGTGTGCAAACCCACGTATCCCCATCAATGGCCTTGGTGACCACTCCAGACTGGACGAGCAGGTTCGGGAGGCAGGATCCGCCCTTGACTATGTAGTTGTGGGTATGTTCCGGTATTGGCTGTACACTGCTATCTGTAACCATGGCCACCTGTATGGACCTCCCCACAGCTTTGCAGACAACACTTGTCAAGCGTATAGGGTGTGGCTGTTGACAGTCCATAGGAGCACTACCCTGGCATAGTGGGACCACAGATGCCATATGGCATCCATTGGGGACATAGCCCATAGTAAGGCTAACATGACACAGTGGCGCATGTGTGGGCCGAGGGCCTCAATGAGGATGGGTAGCACACAGCCAGGGACACCATCGGTGCCCATTGCTGGCGTGTCAACCGCCATAGAGATATGGGATCACTCCAGGCCATATGAGATGTTTGGGAGGATACACTCTGGTGGGATGGATATGTTCCCTGTTGGGGGGGGGATGTATGCATGGAACATGTCCTGTGGTTTGCAGACAATGTCTGTGGGTGCAGTGACTGTTGTACCATTCTGGACCATTTCCAGGCAAGTCTGTGTGCCCCCAACCATGTCCTTACCACAGTTAGGGAAGGCCCTGTGGTTGTCTCATGTGCCCTCTGCAGTACCACTCCCACAAGCGGCCGTGGATGATGGTATGTGGGGCCGTATGGTGACGCCGGTATGAATGGGTGATGGTTTCCCTGGTACTGTCATTGCTCTGCCATGTATTAGCTCCAACTGTTGATGTACAGGTAGTCAGTGGCTGCGGTCCACCACACCATGTGCCTACCTGTGGTGGACAAGGTCCTGATGTCATCATGTTTGCCTGTTGCAGACATGCATGTGGGTGGTCGGGGAAGGCATTCGTTAGGCGTTTGCCAGTCTGGCCTGTGTTCAACACTGGCATGGAGGACTTGTAGGGTACCACACCGGTTGTATGATGTGTGTGGTTTTCTGTGGAGAGGTCATCACTGAGGTCCCCATGCTGGTGTTGGTTACAGGGAGTGGATGACCAGTGTATCCACTATACGGTCTTGCATCACCATTGAGGGCTGTACATCCTGTGTGGGGCATATCCTCACCATGTGTGATGGGCAGAACTGTCAGACATCCCCCCCTAGTATGTATGGTGCATGGCTGTTTAACAGTGGCCAGGTGTGTGAACACCTGGGACTGCTGGCGTACTGTGTTGTGCTATGGGTAATGTTCCCAGGCTATGTATGGGTGGTTCATGTCACCCAATATGGTGCTGTTGTGAGAGCATGCCCACTCACCAGTGTCCTCAGGACATCTGTGAAGGTATCCTGTGTTTGTGAGGGTTGTCTGTAGCATGCAACAAACTGTAGGCCAGTCCTACACATGGTTAATTGCACCTAGATATTCCCCGCAGCAACGCCCACGTCTGTGGCATGGCCGGGTTGCTGTTGTGTGGCTGGACACACAGGACGGTCCGCATTCCGCCACCCATGCCGTCGCACCATGTGTATGCATGTCTGCTCTGTGCCGACTCTAAGTGTCTGAGCATGCCCAGTAGGCAGCTGTGTAGATAGACACACAGCACAGTGCACACCGACCCCGTCTGCAGTTATACCCGGGTGCATGCCTGTATCCCCTACATAACGGCCACGTCTGTGGCATGGCCAGGTTTCTGTTGTGTGGCTGGACACACACGACGGTCCACATTCCGCCACCCATGCCGTCGCACCATGTGTATGCATGTCTGCCCTGTGCCGAGTCTAAGTGTCTGAGCATGCCCAGTATGCAGTGATGTACTGATCAGTAGTTACTTGTTATTCCCGGCTGCAGCACTAACGTGTTAGTGTACGGCGAGCTTGGGATGGTACCAGACTGCGTGACTGCGCACTCTGTCCGAACTCCCGATCGGGCGCATTGCCTCTGCAAATGATACCACTCACGTAAGGGTATGCCTCCTGACAGCGCTCTGCTCAGTAAACTCGGTAGCGCGTTCTGTAAATGCTTCATACTGTAGTGTGTTCATGTAGATAGGCGTAGGTTCATCCCCGTCCCTTCCGTGTGTGTGTGTGTGTGTGTGTGTGTGTGTGTGTGTGTGTGTGTGTGTGTGTGTGTGTGTGTGTGTGTGTGTGTGTGTGTGTGTTTCCAGCTGCCTCTGCGACTGATTATGCTTTTAGACGCTCCGCAACACATGCCTTGGCTATTGCCAACTATTGTCTTGCGGGTGACGTCAGTAGCCTACAAGTATGCGTGTGACAGCGCTCTGTTCAGTAAAGTCGGTAGCGCGTTCTGTAAATGCTTCATACTGTAGTGTGTTCATGTAGATAGGCGTAGGTTCGTCCCCGTCCCTTCCGTGTGTGTGTGTCTCTGTGTGTGTGTGTTTCCAGCTGCCTCTGCGACTGATTATGCTTTTAGACGCTCCGCAACACATGCCTTGGCTATTGGCAACTATTGTCTTGCGGGTGACGTCAGCAGCCTACAAGTATGCGTGTGACAGCGCTCTGTTCAGTAAAGTCGGTAGCGCGTTCTGTAAATGCTTCATACTGTAGTGTGTTCATGTAGATAGGCGTAGGTTCGTGCCCCGTCCCTTCCGTGTGTGTGTGTCTCTGTGTGTGTGTGTTTCCAGCTGCCTCTGCGAATGAACATGCTTTTAGATGCTCCGCAACACATACCTTGGCTATTGCCAACTATTGTCTTGCGGGTGACGTCACCAGCCTACAAGTATGCCTCTGACAGCGCTCACGTCAGTTAACTCGGTAGCGCGTTCTGTAAATGCTTCATACTGTACTGAGTTCATGTAAATAGGCGTAGGTTCATCTCCCGTCCCTTCCGTGTGTGTGTGTGTTTCCGTTGCTTTCGCAAATACAACTGAATAAGCAAATTCTTAAAGTGTTCACAATCAACAGTGTGATATTTAAAATCATGTTAAGACTCACATTGTTGATTGTGAACATTCTTAGACATAGCATTTTCCTGCACACGTTGTGGAAACAACGAAACCGTTGCATGTTTTAATGAACTGTTTAAATGTTACAAAGACTTGTGTTGTGTCGAACTACGGGGACTATTCTTGCTGCAGGTTGCTGGTTTGTTTGTGTTTCATAGTACAATATCATGTAATAAGTGTGTTCATAGTATGCTTTCTGTGATGTTGACATGTGTGTGTTTCGTTAGCAGTACGTCTCTGCTTTCTATGCTGTGGCTACATCTCCATTGCTCGCATAGAAAGTGACAAATGGAAGTGTAAGGGTGGACATTTAAAGCCTGGATACTTCCATGTTATGTGTAAGTCTCACGGGCGCAACGGGTGATAGCGCATACATGTCTATGAAGTACCTTTGGATACCATATGCGACCTGTCATGGACGAAATGTTTACGTTGACTGTTCCATCTACCTATGTGTGACATGGTTTGTGGCCATAGGGTGCCAGCAAGTCTTCCCTGTTCATTGGGTGTTTGCCATGGTGTATTGACATCAATCCTATTAATTCACCGAAGGATGTCTTTCATTGGTGGCAACGCCATAGTTTGACCATCGTATGTCATTCCCAGCAGACGTGGAGATTGTGCCATTGGTATCTTTACACAGGTGACCCATCTGTTCCACTGTATGGAAGCGTGTGATCCCCATACATGTGCTGGCACATTGAGTGTTGTGTACGCCAGTATCTGCCCAGCGGTCTTGCTTTGAATGGGGAGTGTGTACTGTAGACCGTATCTGTATTCCCTGGGTTATGCCTTGCAACAGCTGTGGGATTCCCCAGGTTTGCAGCTATGGGTGCCATCTTGGCCGTACGTTTGTCCATCCATGGGAACTGCCTACTGGACACTAGTATCGGGCTGTCAACATTTCACAGCTGCATTCTCCATTTCCGGTGGATGATCGGTATTAGTATTGCGAATGCGCATATGCCATGGCCACGTCCGCTGCACGGGGCGGGACAACGAATCATCTGCCAATCCACACCGACACCCATATTTGCATACCCATGATCCCATGTCTGCAACCCTCGACAGTACCCCTTGCACACCCTTCATGTGTGCGTAAATGGGATGTGAACGTACGTGTATGGACGCAGCAGCCTGGGGAGTCCTATTCATATGTCCTGCATTTCATGGACGGCTGTCATCACCCTTGAAGACGCTTGTGGTGCATATATCTACCTGTGCCGTAGTCACGGCTGTCACCTCTTCCGGTTCACACTATGTTGCCCACACTTACTTAAGGAGTAATTTTGGGTCCTGCAATGGACACCGATGTGCATATGTAAAGTTTAGAACATGTTGGACTGTGTCCATTCGGCCAGTGGGTTTGACTGCCGCCGTATGTTCCCCATTCCCGGATGTCTGTCCACCTACCCATATTATGTAGTGCTACGTAACCCGTGTCCTTCCACAATTTACCCATATGGTGTTACTGTAGTCCTGCAGGTTGGCAACTGCTTTAGATAATCCTCAGAGGTACCATTGTGAACTATCCACCACTGTATTGTCAGTATAACACAGCCGGTACATGTAGAACCTATGTATTCATGACAGTATGTTGTTTATGTGTGGGAACGCCATATTTTAGCGATAGTATGACCTTCCTAGTTGACGTTGTTGGTGTGCCATTAATATGTGTTCCACAGGTCGCACGTATGTTCCGCAGAGTGGAAGCGGGTGATCCCCACATACTTGATAGCACCTTGGCTGCTGTGTACGCTGGGATTCGCGGCAGGATGGATGTCTACGGGGTGTATCTACTGTTGTTTCCATCTGTATGTCCTGTGTCATGCCCTACTACGGCTGTGTGATTCCACCAGGTTTGCTATTATGGGTGCCATCTTGTCCGTACGTTTGTCCATCCTTGGGAAATGCCTACTGGACACTGATGTAGGGCTGAACACATTTCACACCTGCCTTTAGCATTACCCTATGGATGCTTTGCATCCTTACTGGGGACTAAGGCACATCCTGTACCCGCAGCCCTCCCACGGGGTGGGACAACGGATTATCTGCCAAACAACACCGAGCCCCATTTTGCATACCCAGGATACCATGGCTGCAACCCCCCATGGTACGCATGACACATCCTTCATGTGTGCGGAACTGGGATATGGGCTTACATGTATGGACACGGCAGTCTGGGGACCTCTGTTCATATGTCCTGCATGTCATGGGCAGGTATCATCAACCTTAAACACGCTGGTGGTGCATATGTCTAGCTGTGCCGTAGTCACGGTTAGTACTTTGATTGGCCGATCCCTGTATAAAGGAGCAAATGCCGTAATTTTCGGAGTCCTACAATGGACACCGATGTGCATTTGTAAAGTGTAGAACGTGTTTGACTGTCACCATCTGGCCAGTGGTATTGACTGCCGCTGTATGTTCCCCAATCGTGGATGTCTGCTTGACTACCCATCGTTTGTATGACATGGCCTATCTATATCCACGTGCCAGTATGCGGAAATACAGCAAACCTTGCGTCCTGCCCATCTTCATAAACGACATTATGGAACATATATCGGCAAAAACAGACACTGTCAAATACGATAGACTCCACAGGGAAAGGATACTGAGCTCTCTCACCTACTAACATGGGGCATCGTCGGAGTATGGAATGCATGACATAGCCGTCCCTTATACACTTCCTTCAGAGTCGGTTTAAAGCGAAATAATCAATAAGCCTGCTCATAGTTAGGTGGACAGTGCCCCAAGTCTTGATTATAACGTGACATATACATATCAGTGTTGCATGCCTTACTTCATGGAAACAATAATACGGCAACAATGTGTTAATATATATACAATATTGGTAAATACAATCAGTATCCGGACACATAGTTGATAATTGTTGTGAGTGCACCTTAGAATGTAGTGTGTTGATCAGGATATTGTATATCAATGTGTATAATAGTAGCATTACGATAACAAAGCATGGAATCAATAAGTACTATTTAAGCATATATTTTACAATTATGAATGTAAATGTGTGGAGGAGACATCCGTAACCTTCCCTGGTTCCACTGGATCACACACGCACACACTCGCATGTCCGGATTGTGGGTTACGCGCACATGCATATCCGTAGTCCGTTTATATATGTTTACAGTGTCTGTGTGGTTACGTGTTTTGCGTTACTTGTGAGTATTTCGGTAACATATGTCTGATCCGGTTGACGGACGTGTACAGAAAGCACTTACAGCTTTATATATGTAACAGTCTTTGCAGCATGGACGCTTTACGTACACGTGCACATCTATATGTTCTATAGTCATAATTCAAACGTGACTGCATTCACGTTTGCCGGTTACTGTGACCAGTACACGTTAGCTGTTCGTTGTCATTAATATGCATACCCATGGTACCTATGTACATTTACATATCCCCCGCACACGCACGTCACAGGCATCCATTCTCCTGCTGGGAAAGGTGCGGTACTGCATGTTGAACATTCCTAATTCCCCCCCGCTCATGGCCCAGGATGCATATGTCGTCACCGCAGGGCTGTTCAGATGACAGCTGCTTATATCCCATATGCATACAGGCCTTCAATTCTCAGGGTGTTGCTGTGGTGCTTTGGGTTTGGTCTTGTCCGCCCACTGTGCGGGACTGCCCTGACCCTGTCCGAATGTTAGATGAGTCACATGGGCACGTTTGTCCGTGTCCATGGTACCATGTCACGCCCCCCAATTATTCGTAACCGTGTGCTTCGATTGGCCGGTGTACCCGTTGTAGATGTCGTTATACTAATTGCACACGGTCTGGTCGAACTGAACAATTTCCATTACTAACCCTCCGTATGTATGGCCTGTGTCGCAATATTACAAGGGTTTAACATTGCGTGACAACTTTCACTGAGCCACAGACATGTCCGTTGCTTTGTTTGGCCCGGTCCCGCTGTGCTACACACATTTAACATGGCGGAACAGGTTGGACAGCTCAGCCACGAGGACATCGGGTTATCCGTCGCTGTCTATTATTGAATTAGGGTTACCACATTTCCAAATGCCCAAAGTGGGACATTTTTTGAAGAAACATCAGATTTTGCGGGGCAGAATGCATCCACAGCCAGTATAAAGGACATAACTTCACTTTTTTGCCATAATAAAAGGTTATTCTTGTAGGATTTGAGTTGCTTATTCTGTTTCTTTTAACATTTAGGTGTTTCAAATACAAAATAACTGTTTTATGCAACTATTAAAGAAAATAAAGGAAATAATTTTGTCCTAAAATCTCAGGACATTTTATTTTTTCAATTTTGCAGGACACAACTGCCCAAAGAGGGACTGTCCTACTTAAAGTGGGACAGGTGGTAACCCTATTATTGAATGTCTATGTGGAGTTAGTTTCACAAAGCGAGACAATGTCGACATTGTTAACGGACATCTCGCGCAGTACGTCCGCACCGCCGTGGCGTATGTCTGCCTTTGGCGGCGAACAGGCATTATGCTGTGCCATTATGTCTGGGGATATATGGTTTCCTGACATAGATGATATGCCATACTAGCAATGACCCTAGCAATGACCCACGTCTGGGTGTGGGTACTGCTGTATTACCCACGGGAAGAGTGGCCTTAGGTTAAGTGGTGACCTAGGCAGAAGTTGCCACCGATACCTCACCCGCTACCCCCCTCCTGGTCTACCTACACCAAATACAGTCTGGAAAGGTGGCCCAAGTAGAGCAACACCCTAGACGGCTACCTACTTGGCCTATGCCTAAGGCCGGCTATGTGTGTGGTCCCTGGGCATCGGACTCGAGGAGCGCAACGTCTGCCGTGGGTATGTCCATCATTACCCACATCCAGCCCCGAGGCAGTCAACACAGCATCCATGGGTCCACATGGTGTCCCAGCTGTGTACTCCAGGAACTCTATGGGGAATTTAACCCACACTTAGGACAGCTGTTTAATCTTAGCCTCACCTCAGGATACGTACCTGAGTAGTAGCACAGGGCGACTGTAGTCACACTCCACATAGATGGAGCCTCCACTGACCCTGGTTATTACCATACCATTAGTTTGACAAGCCTTATCTGCAAAGCCATGGAGATGGATCATAATGGGACACATAGATAAAGACATAGGGGACCTGCATACTTTGGATACAACCCAGTTTAGCTTGGTCAGAGTCAGATCATGCCCTTTACGTGTTTCACTTTGTAGAATCAGTCACCAAGGCCATTGCTGAGGGTAAAGCAGTCCATACAGCCTACCTCAACCCGGCAGAGGCCTTCGACACAATACCCCCCTCGGGTATAATTGATAAACCCGTCATCTTGAATGTAAATCCATACATCGCCATATGGGTTGCAAACTGGCTAAGTCACAGAACACACATGGCCATAGTTGCTGGCGCCATGTCATACTCACAGCCAGTCACAGGTGGTGTCCCATGGGGCTCAGTCCTGGGTCCACTATTTCCAGCATCTACGTTTCCAATGTACACGCATACACAGGGGGGTTATGGGTGACAATGTTTGCAGATGACTGCAAACCGGGTGCCAAAGTCAGACACACATCTGACACAGATATCCTTCAGGAGTGCCTCACAGATGTGGATAAGTGGTACCAGAGACATGTCCTACAGCTAAATGCCAGGAAATGCATAGGCATACCCTTCGGGAAGAACAAGGTTACCCCGAGCTACCATATAGGTGGCAATCCACTGAGCACAGAGGGGGTTACCAGTGATCTGGGGACACGTGTTGTTGTTAACCGTTCGTTAGACACACATGTTGCTAACATAGTTAGGTAGACCTTCCACATTGCCCACATCATCATGAAGGGATTCACATCTAGATCAGTGGGGGTCATTGTCCCCTTGTACTCATCACTCAATAGACCTATGATTGGGTACAATGCCCCGTTCAGAATGTATCTGACCCAACACCTGCAGCAGCTGGAAAGGCACCAACAGTTCCTCGACAAACAGATGCAGGGTCTCAGGTATATGTGTTATACTGACCGACTGAAAGAATTCCAGCTGTATACAGTTGCATACCACTTGCCCAGAGGTGACCCGTGCCTGGCATACAAGGCTATGTCGAACCCAGATCTGATGACTATGCTTCACGTAAATAAGTTAGATCCCTCAGAACCACAAGGGCAGCTGTCGTACACCTTGACACTGTCATTAATCGAACGTGTTGTTGGGACGGATTCATCACCCAGACACTCACTATGCTGTGGAACAACATCCCAGTACATGTGAGGGCAAGCACCTCGCTGGCCTTGTGTTAGTGTTTAGACATGGATGTCTGAATTGATTTATTTAAGTAACCTTCTATATGAATATTTACATTAGCACATTGTGAATCTTTACATTTCGTTGGTCTATTTTACAGTAGTCATAATCATACGGTTTATGTGTATATATTATGGTTCATTTATATTACTAGGTGTCTGCAGTTCTGTTAATATATTGGCACAATCCGTAGGACATATATATGTATCTTACACAGTCAGACATTTGGAAAACATTTTATGTTGGTTCATCTTTCATATATGTACACATATTTCTATTTTCCGATGAAGACTGTACCTTTCTAAGCAATGTCTGATGTCCTCACTGTGTGGGATCTGTAACCCAAGTAAGGTTTGTTCGCTTGTCTGCCTTTAAGGCATGTAATTAGTACCTAGCACATCTAATGTACTGACCAATTAATGCTTTTAAATGTAGTAGGTTGGACTGCATTGTATGTATTCTGAATAGGTCTGCTTATGAAGCAGTCCAAGTGGTCTCCAATAGACTATGGTGACTTCCTTTAATTGTTGGTGTGCTCTGAGTGGTCACTGACGGTCCCTACAGTACCTCGTCTTTGCTTTGGACTTCATCGGCTGGTTGTCTGTGTTTGTTGTATGGGGAATGTCAACTGTAGTCCCTATGTGTATTACTTGTGTAATGCCTTACTACGGCGGTGTAATTCCACCGGGTTTGCAGTTATGGGTGCCATCTTAGTCATACGCTTGTCCATCCATGTGAATTGCCTACTGTACACTGGTATAGGGCTGTACACATTTCACACCTGCATTTTGCATTCTCCGGAGTATGGTTTGCATTATTAGCGGAGAGTGGCGCATGCTACACGTCCCTCCCACGGGGCGGGACAAAGGATTGCCTGCGAAACAACACCGAGGCCAGATTCTACATACCCAGACTCCCTTGACTGCAACAGTGGACAGTACCCATTACACATCCTTCATGTGTGCTGGACTGTGATGTGGACGCAGCTGAATGGACCCGATACCCTGGGTATTTCTGTGCATGTGTGCTGCATTTCATGGACAGCTATCATCAACATTGAACACGCTTGCGTGCATATGTGTACCTGTGGCGTGGTGGCGACAATGAGATCACGTGAGTAATGCAGGAAGCTAGCAGGCATTCTGTGAACAGAATTTTGGGTCCTACAATGGACAACGATGTGCATATGTCAAGTTAGATGTTGCTGGACTGTGTCCACCTGCCCAGTGCTTTTCACTGCTGGTGTATGTTCCCCAATCGCGGATGTCTGTTTGACTACCCATTCCACATGGTGCTACATAACCAGGTGATTTAGTACTGTGAACAAATGACATACATCCAAAGATGCTGGTTAGCAACTGCTTCATATAAACCTCAGACATCCCAATGGGACATATCCGTCACTGTATTTCCAATATAACACCACCGGAACATGTTGATTACCTATGTATTCATTTAACCATGTTGTCTTCATAGGTGGGAATGCCATAGTTTACATATCCTACGTGACGTTGTGTGTGCCATTAGTATGTGTTCCACAGGTCGCACATCTGTTCCGCTGTACAGTAGCGGGTGCTCCTCAGTCTGTTGCTGGCAGATTGAGTGCTGTGTACGCCGGTGTTGGCACGGTCCGGCTTTGTATGTGGAATGTCAACTGTAGTCCCTATGTGTATTTCCTGTGTTATGCCTTACCGCGGCTATGTCATTTACCCGGGTTTGCAGTTGTGGGTGCCATCCTGGCCATACGGGTGTCCATCCATGACAATTGCCTACTGGACACTAGTATAGGGCTGTACACATTCCACACCTACATTTAGCATTCTCCGGAGTATGGTTTGCATTATTAGCGGAGAGTAAGGCAGGTGCTACGCACACATCCCTCCCACGGGGCGGGAGAAAGGATTGCCTGCGAAACAACACCGAGCACAGAGTCTACATACCCAGAATCCCTTGACTGCAACAATTGACAGTACCCATTACACATCCGTCATGTGTGCGGAACTGTGATGTGGACGCAGTTCTATGGACCCGGTACCCTGGGTATTTCTGTGCATCTGTGCTGCATTACATGGACAGCTATCAGCAACATTAAACACGCTTGCGGTGCATATGTGTACCTGTGACGACAATGAGTTCAGGTAGGCATTGAAATAAGAAATTATTCGATTCTTTCCACAAATTTTGGGTCCTACAATGGACACCACTGTGCATATGTAAAGTGTAGAGCTTGTCGGACTGTGTCCTTGTGAGCAGTGGGTTTCACTGATACTGTGTGTTCAGGAATCGCGGATGTCTGTTTGACCACCCATTCCACATGGTGCTACATAACCAGGTGATTTAGTACTGTGGACAAATGACATACATCCAAAGATGCTGGTTAGCAAATGCTCCATATAAACCGCAGACGTCCCAATGGGACATATCCGTCACTGTATTTCCAATATAACACCACCAGAACATGTTGATTACCTATGTATTCATTTAACCATGTTGTCTTCATAGGTGGGAATGCCATAGTTTACATATCCTACTTGACGTTGTGTGTGTGCCATTAGTATGTGTTCCACAGGTCGCACATCTGTTCCGCTGTACGGTAGCGGGTGCTCCTCAGTCTGTTGCTGGCAGATTGAGTGCTGTGTACGCCGGTGTTGGCATGACGGTCCGGCTTTGTATGTGGAATGTCAACTGCAGTCCCTATGTGTATTTCCTGTGTTATGCCTTACCGCGGCTGTGTAATTTACCCGGGTTTGCGGTTGTGGGTGGCATCTTGGGCATACGGTTGTCCATCCATGACAATTGCCTACTGGACACTAGTATAGGGCTGTACACATTTCACACCTGCATTTAGCATTCTCCAGTGGATGGTTTGCATCATTAGCGGATAGTATGGCAGGTGCTACACACATCCCTCCCACAGGGAGGGACAAAGGATTGGCTGCGAAGCAACACCGGGCCCAGAGTCTACATACCCAGAATCCCTTGACTGCAACAATCGACAGTACCCATTACACATCCTTCATGTGTGCAGGACTGTGATGTGTACGCAGTTGTATGGACCCGGTACCCTGGGTATTTCTGTGCATCTGTGCTGCATTACATGGACAGCTATCATCAACATTGAACACGCTTGCGGTGCATATGTGTACCTGTGACGACAATGGGTTCAGGTACGTATTGAAAGAAGACGTGAATCTGGTGTGATGTCAATTTTTGGGTCCGACAATGGACACCACTGTGCATATTTAAAGTGTAGAGCTTGTCGGACTGTGTCCTTGTGAGCAGTGGGTTTCACTGATGCTGTGTGTTCAGCAATCGTGGATGTGTGCTTGACTACCCATACTGTGTTGTGGTACAGGAACCATGTCTTCCGACACCAGAAACCAATGCTATACATCCAATGTTGCAGGTTAACAACCACTTTCATACCATACCCAGAGGTCACGATTGGGAGGTATTGCCACTTTATTATCGAACAACACGCCCAGACTGTGTACATCATGGGAACTTTAGGCCAGTCTTACCGGCCATTTCCAATTGTAATTAGCAGACACATGTCAATACATGTATGATAACACATATTGTCATGCAGAAGTTGATCTATGTTATTTGGACATTGTCTTCTGCTTTTGGCATCCGTTGCTGTGAGTGTTGCCAGTTACCATACACATTGCTTGCTCAGAGGCAGACTACACAATTCTGCGCAGTACTGTGGTCTCCTTTAAGGACCCTGAGCCAGTGGTCGATGGTACGGCAGCCACTGCATCAATCACATTTGCCATCTACCAGTACCTACAGGACTGCATGAGCCAGTCATTCACTTACCCAACTGTGGTTCACTGTACCAATGCCAAGCATCCAGTGTGGTGTACCCCAGCCATACACAAAATGTACAACACGAGGAGGTGGCTACTACAAGGTGGAGCAGACACCTTGTGAGGTGTGACACCCTTGGTCATCATATGTGTAGACTTACACACTGTCATGAAATAGTCCAGGGCACATTCCACAGATATACCTACATGGACCTGGCTAACAATCATACCACCTTCAGTTGCTATGCTGGACACCTGGGAGCTCACTCCCACATATGCTCTGACTGGGTTCACATAGAGGTGGGGTTTACTCAACATACACACATTGCCAACATACAGGCTGACAAGTCCAGTGAGGACATCTCCACACCCTCCCCCACACATGAGGAGATGTGTGTACCAGTGGTTTGTGGTCACCAAATGTTCTGTGACACACAGGTGGGACATGCTCTCTCCAGGGTAGTGGACATAGCATCCATGAGACCAGCTGGTGACCCCGCTGTGTACTCCACTATCTCGATTATGAATTGGACACACAGTTAGGACAGCTATTTCTTTGTAGCCTCACCTCAGGTAGGGTACCCAGGTTGTGTCACATGGCAACTGTAGTCCCACGTCACAAGGCCAATACCTCCACTGAGGCTGGTTATTACTGTCCCATTACCCTGAGGAGACCTATCTGCAAAGACATGGGGAGGGATCATACTGTGGCTCGTACATGACTGCATAGGGGACATACTTACTTTGCCTCACACACGGTTTGTCTTGTGCAGGAGGTTCATGCCTTTAAAGCATGGTTGACATTTTCAGGACAGTCGCCGAGGCCACTGATGGGGGTGTTGCAGTCCATACAGCCTACCTCGACCTGGCAAAGCCCTTCATCACATTACTCAGGTATCGTTGATAAACCCATTGGCTGGGATGTGAACACGCACATCACAGAATGTGTTGTAAACTGTCTATGTGACACAACCCACACGGTCATAGTTGCTGGCAGCATATCAGACCTACTGCCTGTCAGAAGTGGTGTCCCATGGGGCCCTTCCATGTGTGCACTCCTGTCATACACCTACATCTTCACGGTACAGGCACACACAGGGTGCTATGGGCAACAGTGTTTGTAGATGACTGCAAAACAGGTGCCATAGTGGGACAGACATCTGACACAGATATCCTTCGAAGGGGCCTCCCAGGTATGCATATCTGCTGTCAGGGACATGTCCCACAGCTAAATGCAACGTCATGCAACATCATACCTGTGGAGAACTACTAGGTCACCCCTGTCCAGCATATAGGTGGCTGTCCACTCAGCACAGGGGTGATTACCAGGAATCAGGGGACAGTGTTTGACGGTCACCATTCATTCCACACACGTTGCTATCGTGGTTGTGTGGGTCTTCTACATTGCCCACCTGTTGGTGCAGGGATTCACATCTACATCAGGCTAGGTCATTGTCTCCTTGTACCCATTACGTGTTACACCTATGATCTACTACATTGCCCCATTCAGACTGTATCTGACCATACACCTACAGCAGCTGGGAAGCCCACATAGGTTGATTGTTGTACAGATGCAGGATGATACCATTTTGTGTAATGCTGCCCCACATGTAGGACCCCTGCCACATCACGTCACATACCTGCTGTTTGGTGTTGACCTGTGCCTGACATACAAGGCCATGTCAACCCATATGTCATGTGTATGCTTCACCTACTGTATCCGCATCCCTCAGAATCACTAGGGCAGGTGACATTTACCTTGTCACGGTCATTCATGGGATGTGTTTGGGTGACACATATATCACCCAGACAATCATTATGCTGTGGATCTACATCACAGTACATGTGAGACAGACATCCTTCCTAGCCTTGTTCGCAGCTATGTTGTCCATTGGATGGAGAATTGCAGGTATAGGCCAGGGATTACATCATTATCACTGCTTGACGGAGATACAGCAATATCATGGGTATTTCATCTGAAGCACAGAAGGTTGGCAAAGTCATCCTAACTATGGTGTAGTATTATGGCTGGGCCTGGGACGATGGCCTACCCTGTACCTATGGACGTGTGAACCTATATTCATAGTTTGTCACATGTACAATTGTCTATCCACTATAGTCTTTCGCCACTGTATATTTCTGTGGCACATGATTGTCCTCTGTATTACATGCAGGTATGCTGTGTACGTTGCACACCAAGCACAGTTGATGACAGTGTATCTGTGTCCCTAACACTGTGATACTGAGGACTACCACACATCCTTCACAGCATTACATGCATATGTCCATTCTATTCTTCTTTGGCCTATGGGGGTGTTAAGGCAAACATTACTCAAGTCCCTGTTTGTGCATGCTTCATGTTGGTGTTTGACCAGGCTCCGTTGCAGTCATGTGTTGGACAGTAGTGTGTCTGTGTGTTTGCCATGTGTTTTATTGCCAGTACATCTGTGGGAGGTGTAGTTGGCACATGTTCCTCTTTGCAGGGACACCCATCCTGGGGTTTGTGTCATGCATCTGCACTTGGCACGTGCCATATGTCCTGTACTATTCCCACAGTCGTGTATGCCTTCATGCACTACTACTGCGTGTTACTGGCTGTGTGTATGTGGTACACATGGACATTGTGATGTTTGGCTTGACCTATTCCCATGCTAGAACGTAAACATCTGTCAATTAAGTCTTTTAAATCAAACTGTAACACTCATTCATATTTTCAAAATGACACTCATTAACACAGGAAGCTGGGATTAATAACATTTTAGTACTGTGCAGCAGGAGGCAAAGGAGTATGCAGTCAAAGTTTAGACATTTGTTCAACTCTATACATGTTACATCTGTATGAGCATTCTGTATACTATCATCTTTTGCACACATTAATGATGTGGTCAGTCACAAGGCATTTACATTGCTAGAGTACAGAACATTGTATTCCTACAACAGTGCTCAGGTAATGCTTATTACATGTTTTCCCATGAGGATAGCCCAACCTTGTGAGCCACATATTCAGTTAGACTGTACTTTGGTAAATTCTGCTCTGTCACGGTTCCAACACTGTTCATATCCAGTCCTCACTCCGTGTCCTACTAGGTTCCTGTGTCTCTCTGCTGAGCAGCTGTACTCTGTGTTACAGCTCACAAGCCTATCCTCCTCAGTGGAAGGATGACAGATATACCTGTACATACATGTATTATTCTGTAACCGAGCAGATGAGTTATGCTGACTGACATACACCTGCTGCACTGGTTACTGCTAGGGTTAGGGTTCAATCACACTGCAGCTACACTACAAGCAATTACATGCATGAGAAGCTGTACTGCTATATTGTCAGGTAGAATAATATGCATTATACACTATTTGCTTCTAAAGTTGCACGTCATATTATGTTTAAATATGTATTTTGCTAACATTCTCCCTCCTTTGATTGCTTCTACTCTATCCAGAAACATATACAACATTATTTCATTCCCTAGCGTCTTCCTCTGTGGAACGTTTAACTAGGCAAGTAATTTGATGTACATTGCAAGTAGGATTGCATTTTCTATTGACAAATACCACTACAGGTCTTGATACATAGTCTCGGGTACAGGTATGTCGCCAGAGTCCCTGACTAATACTTACATGCACAGTATCCCGCACTAGACACATGCTCCCAATATGAGCAGAACAACACAAATGGCAATCATGATATTCAGTATGACTGACCCCATCCACCCAATGGTTTGTGGAAATGGTTCGGCAGTGGGTTTGGGCCTGGTTCCGCCATGGATGACACCTGCTATATTACCTGTAGGTGGGCGTTGCTTTTGGTCTCTTCATGTGGTAGTTGGACACAGCGATCTTCTTCAGTAAGCGCACGTACCAATTCTCAGCGCCACGGTGCAGTCGTGCACTATTACATTTTGTGACACAACAGTTCTCATTGCATCCAGTTCATTAGTCACATGTTCAGGAGCGGGAAGTCACATTCATCCTTCCTCCGACAGGTTTTGATAACTTCCTCTGTTCCCTGATTGATTTCACTACTCCAGAAGCTGGGGTGTTCCAGCCCAGGTTGTGACGCTGTCACTGAAGTCCATATGAATCGATATTCCTTTATCTCTTGCAGAAGACTGACATGTCAGAACAGCCTCCATTTCACCCACTGGATTAGTAGGTTTCTCGACTGTGTTCCCAGTTCTTCGAGCTATATGTGTTATAGTTCGTTTCGCACCCACAGGCAATTGTACAGTATGTCATGTGACTGGAGCCAGATAACCCAAATAACAACTGCCGGACCAATTCCCAGGTAACCATTGATATGCTTATTTCCCACAAACAACATAACAATATTCTACTGTATTACTGATGCGGGTTACCTCTGCATGTAACAAATTCCTGTCTCTAACAGAGGCCTGTTTATACAATTCAGGATGTTTCTGCACATCCTTCAACATTGTTCTCATGATGTTTCAATACAAATTAGGAATGGTGCTACAAGTAGTACTGTGATCTTTGGCTGTTATATGACATTCGTAAGACACAGTTATGTTACAAATACTCCCACCAACTGAAACTGTATCATGTTTATGATAACATACAATTCCTTTTTGTGTAACAGGTAAGTACATTGCCACGTTGTCGTGTGATCTCACAGAACCTGTATCAAAGTGTAGATATTCACAAGTCTCAATCTATCCCCAAGGGGACAACATGCATCGGAAGTCCTCCATATGATGTAGGTATGGCAGTACAAACACAGCAATTTAATGTGTTCCTAGTCTCTATATGCACACGCATCATGCCTAGGTATCTGTTGAAGTGTGGAAGACACTCTGTGGCCAGTTCATCACGTATCAGTATTTGTATCCGTGTAGTTATATGCAGGTAAGGTCCCGGAAATTGTAACGTAAACACAAACATGGTTAATAGGTGTATAATCATTAGGACAGCAAACATAAATGTCTTTGGGGTTGCTTTGTATTGTTATACAGTCTTCGCCGGGTGATTCGGGCTCTTTGGTATATCAGCTACAAGATGTCAATCAGACTTGATATCCTTTACCAGTTTGAGAAATGTGAGGTGGACCCAGGACGACCTCTCTGCAAACTTTACTGCGGTAGGCGTTGCCAACAGTACCCGGTACACACATTCGCACTGTCCACTTGGCAATAATGTTGTTTGGATAACAGTGACATACACATAGGATACTGGTGTCAGCTATGCTTCCGTCTTCGTTTGCTCTTATCTGTAACAGACTTTAACTGAAGAACAGTGTTACTATTTAACAATCCTCTCATGTCACCTACTACTGAGTCATCGACCTCCGGCTCTGCAGGCATGACAGCTTTCCACTCTGGCACATGATATGCCATTCCACATACTACTTCGAAGTGGGTGCAGCACTTTACATTTGGAACTGTTGTCATGCTCAGCAATGCTAGAGGTAGACAGCTCATGTAACTCGTCTGGATGTCACCCACCAAACTCCTCTACTTATTTCTCGATCCCATTCTACGGCCAGCAGTCGTGCTGAGTGTGGGTTGTACATGCAATTGACATTCATGGTAATAATAAGTAATCCCCAGGTAGCGTGATTGTCTGGTTAACTACATGTGTTCTATTGTCACTGTAGCTTCTTTACAGCATGCCAGATCTAGGGATACTTAATTTTACTGGCACCTTTGCCACTGCTGCTGCATCCGGATTAATGGTTGGGAATGCTTCTACCCATTTTGATTATATATATGTGTAATCGCTAAACAGTATTTGTTCCCTTCACATTTATGCAGATGTATGAACTCCATACAAATAGTACGGAACGGTTATGGTGGTGTAGGTAAACTCACTCCCTTCGGTTTAAATACTCCCTGTGCATGATATCTACGGCAAACGTGACACGCTGCTCATGAGGTTTGTATGTGGTTCGTAATTCAGTATGTTAGGGTATTCTGTTAACCAAATGTACCATCCCCCCTGTTGAGACATGTCTCTACCCATGGCTCCACAAAGCCGCATATCTGAATATATTAGACATTAATATTGGCTTTATCACTGTGGATATGTGCAGTCCGTGTTCAAGGATTGCTCCTCGTCATAACCACGTCGGCTTTTCTGCTTTCGTAGTTGCTGTTTGCATTGTTTGTACAGTTTCTACATCTAAACTGTCTGAGGTTTGTCATTCCTCATTCACACAAACACTTTCCAACTGTGACGCTGCTTGTTTTGCAGGTGCATGAGCTCATGCCTCAACTTTCCTACTGTTATCCTGTTGCTTTCTATGCCCTGCACATTTACAATTACCTACTTCAGTGGGTAACTGCATGTAGTCTAATGCATTCAGGTTCAGATCGCATGATTAATCGATTTACCGGTGGATGTTATCATTTCCCTATTCTTCCACTGCTGCTCATAAACATGCACTGCACAGACAACAGAATGACTATCGGGACATATGTCCACACATCAGTTTTCGCCTACAGTACAAGCACGTGTTAAAGCTATCTATTCTGCTGCTTGAGCAGACACGTTATGCTGCAGGGTTTGGCCGTCTACAATGTCATTATCAATAACTACTGCATAAACTACTTCATTCGTTCCTGTAGGACTCTGTCTACATGATCTGTACACATTAACTGTCACCTCTGCATCATCTAAGGGTATATCAGTGATATCATGTCTGTGTGTAGTTATTTAATCCATTTCGTATAGGCAACTGTGTGGTGTGCCATACACAGGTGTCGGACGTGACGTTGATAGGTTTCATGTTGTACAACGTTCAATCACCATGTGAGGTTGACTCAGTGGTATGGTCAAACATGACAAATGTCTAGCACGGGTCAGGAATGCTATCTTCTCTTGCAGCAGACTGATCGCAACTGCATGAGACATTCTCACAGTGAGAGGGTGGTGTAGTCACATTACGGCCGGGGCCTGTACTGCCATGGGTGCTACAACAACTGCCTGTACACAATGTGGCACTGACCATGCCACAGTGTCCAACTGCAATGAGTAGTCAGCTATTTAGTTGCTTACTTCCCTGCTGTTGCATCAAGACTGACGTCATATATCTCCGCTTACAATCTACGGTCTGACAACATGTGTTATGATTATTCACGAGACCTACTACAGCTGTTGAGGCTATCAATCGTTCTAGTCTGCAGAACGCTGTTTCTGCTACTGTAATCCAGTGTACTATGTGTTGTGCTGCCATAGGTGTATTAAAGGTTAAGGCAAACAATACAGCGGATTCCACAGCATTGTTTGGTATCCAGATTTAACAAGTGTTAGCGGGCCCAGACAGGACATCATTCCCTTCTTGTTAGTTGGCTTGGGTGCTTATTATATTGCTACCTTCCTATCGTCATGTGATGTTCTACCCTACTTGGATACCAGATATGCCAGGTAATTGACCTGTATTCTCTGTAGTTGCAATTTATGCTTGCTTACTTTATGTCCCTGTTCTGCTGATTATCTCAATAATGCTATTGTATCTTCCATACATTGCTGCTGGGTAGGGGCAAGCAGAATATCATCAAAATAAAGTAGAACTTGACTGGCCCGGGTGGAGTTAACACCGAATGTAGCTAGCCATCCCTGTGAGAATATCGTTGTACTTTCACAGTAGCCCCGATAGCGGGTATGGCTGTATCTGTCACCCTGACTGTACATGCAAAGCAATACGGACTATGTGGATGTATAGGTATTGCAAAGTAAGCATAGCTTATATGTACCACGGTAAGATACTTCTGTGGCATGTTCATAGCATTGAATATAGTGTGTGGGTCTGGCACCAATGCTACCCTAAGTATTCTTACATGATTTACAGCTTGTACATACTGTACCATCCGCCATTACCCTTTTGGTTTCCGATCAGGAGATACAGGGGTATTGCATGGTGAATAGCGATTACTTTGTGGATGGGGAATTCCCTCTATGACTTTGCAGATATCTTCTGGTGTCCACGGTCTATACGCTACAGGGGTTGGATCCTGGCCTTCCTGTCCTGCATGAGGGTTCGGTACTTCAATTAATTGACAGATATCCTCACTCTGTTTTAGTACTGTGTTCTTACCGGTGTCCCTAGGTATGTTACGTGTTTGGGATGTGGTTTCAATAGCTTCTATTACATTTGTTCATTGTGCTACCTCTGTTGCCACAGGATAACGTGTGGGGACTAGCCTGCCCTCCCGCTTAATATCCTGGATGTGGTATCGGAGGTGGTAGGGGCTTGTGGGGGGCTATCGGTACTACTGTATTATGATCTTCTCTGTGTACGTATGATGCTTAGCCATTTGTAGTGTTCTATTCCCTTGATACACTACCTCAGTCCACCGATGTGCATGACGGATACCCAATTGTCGCTGTTTTGTCGCCTGCACATCTTAGGGCTGCCACCTTTTCCAATGCACAATGTGGGACATTAGTGTTCGGAACGTGTAATTTGCATGGAAAATGCATACCCACGGCCAGTACATAGGACAGGAATTCACGTTTTGCCAGTAGAGCAACCAATTGTTGTAGCATTTCAGTTGCTTATTCTGTTTATTATTATATTTTGCTGTTCCACATACAAATTTACTGTTTTATGCTACCATTTTGATATATATCTGGGAAATGTTTGTCCTGAGATATCAGGACATTTGACATTTGTTCGGTTTGTTTACAGGACACGGCTGGCCAGAGAGGGACTATCCCTCTCAGGGTGGAACAGGTGTTTACCTTGGAACATATGCATCAAATTTTCAGGGATTACAATGTTTCAGTAACGATATTTTGCGTAATATACCATCAATGTCATATTTATTACCCCATTTTGCTGCGTAACTCACATTATGTGCTGTCTGCGATTGCATATTCTTCACGTCACCCGTCAAATGCGGATCACATGATCTGTTGCTTCAATAATCTCCCATATCCTCTACACGACTGCTACGTACCCTTCTGTCATAACACGTGTGTCTCCTTCCCTGTATCCACTGTAGTGTCTACAATCACTATTTACTCTGCTGTGTGTTCCCTGACCTATGTTCAGATTTAACAGTATGTGGGTAGGTCTTGACCCGATATCACTACTGTTAACAGAAACAGAATGTAGTCTGGTCCCTGATCTACAATAGACACAAAAGGCAGACACTCCTTACCTGGGCCTCCTGTTTAAGGCTGCACGCTTTCTTCTTGGGATCCAGTTTTCCGCTTTTCAGCCACAGATCAGACAGTAAACAGCCTCTTTACACACAACAATTCAGTCGGAGGTCTTTTCATTCAAGAAGAACCATTTATGCATATTCTCCAGCGTACATGTCTAACCAGCCATGCACTCTGACCTGTAGCTTACCAAGGGAATTCGGATTACAAGGATCACAATGTGAAATAAGTTGTTACAACCAGACTGTAGTTATCAGTAGGCTTTTCTAAGTGACAGCCGATAACACAGGAGGCTCGGGTTCGGAAAGTTTTAGTAGTGTACACAGGCAGGCTAAATAATATACAGTCCAAGTATGAGAGTTTTGTCTGACTCTATACAGTAAGCAGTTTCTTTATATAGTGTTTACAATCAGCTTTTGCCCACCTTACTGTGGTCGGTCACAGGGCATTTCCATCACTATGGTCCGCAATAGTCTATACATACGTGGGTGCTGGGGTCGTGCTTTTAAAATGTTTTCCCATGGGAATAACACAGCCTTGCAAGGCACCTTGTACATTACAGTATCCTTTTGTGATTGTAGCTGTTTCAAGGACCCTAGACTGTTACGATACAGTGGACAGTTAATTTCTTAATACGTTGCTTTGTCTCTCTGGTAAGGAGTTGTACTGCTATCTTCGATAGAGCTCACAAGGCCATCCTCCTCTGGGGAAGGAGTGCTGTTATGCATGTACATACATTTATTGTTCTGTAACCCAGCAAATAATTAATGATGACAGACATGAGCCTGCTGTACTGCTTACTGCCAGGTTCAGAATTCCATCACAGTACAGCTTAGCTTCACCAATTACATGCAGGCTTAGTTCTACTGCCATATTGTACGGTACAATTCAATGCATTATATAGTATTTCGAGTGTAAACTGGAACTTCATATGTGTTTCTATATATTTCTGAACAACATCCATCCGCCATATGCATGTTGTTCCGTCCTTTATCTTGACCGTGTGTATTTGACCGTCCAGCTACGCTAATCTCCACATGTGATGTCCCAGCTTCCCCTTCTTTGCCTGTAGCACCCTGTTAGGACATCCTGTTTGGTAGGCACCTGTTCCGCTATATGTGATCGACTTCACTGCATAGATAATCATCGATGCGGTGGTCCAACGGCCCGACTTGTCCACATGTGTACAGTTATGTGCACCGTGTCGTATGCAAACCTAGATGGTTTGGACGGGTACATACTACATGCGGGATGTACACATTCTGCTGACACATTCACATGCAGCCATTTACATATCTGTACCTGCGGTGGGTTGGTGACATGTAGTGCGTATTTGCCCGCGTGGCATTGCCTAACACAAACATCTTACCACAGTTTAGGTATGCACATTGTGTGTGGTTGTATAGCTGCACATGGATGCTAGCAGGTTTGGGTGCAGAGGTATACATGGGTGGGACTGACATGTACAATGAGGCTATTGTGTAGTACATCCGAATGCATGGGTTCTGATTCTGGATATTACACTTCATCATACACCATCCAGTGTATGCAACAGAGACGTTGCTGGGTGTGGGATATGTTGCTATGCACATGTTTGCCTGTGTTTGAGGTATCTTGCTTCCTTACTGTTGTTATGTCAGCACAGCTACCCGGCTATGTACTGTCACTACTGCTTGTGACCATTATGGTTGGCACCTTTTCCAATGCCCATAGTGGGGCATGTTATGTGGAAACTTCGGAATTTGCAGGACTACACATACCCACGGCTAGTGCAGTTGACAGAACTTCACTTGTTTGCCATACTATAAGCTTATTCTGTAAGCATTTGGGTTCCTTATTTATGTTCTTATGCCATGTCTGTGTTTCATATAGTGATGTATATGTTTTATGCTACTATTACATGTATATTGCGTGAATTTTCTTGACAGGGGATCGGAGGTCATTTTCCATTTTTACGATTGTTGCAGGGACACAACTGTCCAATCAGGGACTGTCCATGGCACATTCGGACAGCAGGTAACCCTGGTGACCATGGCCATGTCGCTACTGGGGTTTCCACCTTTTGCAGTTTCCGATCTGGGATATTTCTGGGACTCACATCTGACTTTACAGGCCGACACATACAAACGGTCACTATATAGCATAGAACTTCACTTGTTTGCCTAAATAATAAGTTTATTGTTGTGGCAATTTGCTTGCTTATTCTGTTTCTTGTGTCATTTAGGTATTTCTGTTACAGAAATAACCAATTCATGCTACCATTACATTAAATACGGGATATCATTGTGTCCTACAATCGTAGCACATCAGCCATTTCTAATACGTTTTTTTGGGACACAACTGGCCATGGAGAGACTGCCACAACCAAAGTGGGACAGGTGGTGACCTTAGTCGCTGCTCCTATGTCGGTGCGGCGCGCTGACATGCGGCTGTACACCTTCTCTGAGTGTAAACACTGACAGTGCATTGCGGGACGAACGCGGTCTTATGCGTATCCTTTGCTCCTTGGACGGGTACACTTATGCCTTCGTGGCTTCTATTTGCTTCTCCGTTAATTTGGGATGGGGACTATGTTGCATACTGTACGTGCGTTTCATTCTGCACAGGACCTGGCTGCTGCCATTACTATTGTGGGCGGACCGTGGCTGTCAGCACATTAGGTTGCTCACCTCATGCCGGCTTAGACACGCCTCCAGACGCATCCTACCTGGGCTCGCTCACGTACACTACGCACGTGTCTGTGATTCCGGTGCACTCTCATTAATATGTATATGGCGCTACTGCGCCGGCTATTCCATGCACCGCCGGCGCAGGCCTTACGCCGGCCTTGCGCCGAGCTTCATGAATCCCGGGGAGAGTCCTAGTAGCGTGGGCCTTGACTTTGCCTGGAAATGTCTTGCTTTGGTGAGAATAACAGAAAAGTAGTGTTGAAATAAATTGTCTTTTTTGATACTGATTGTCCCTATTTCGTACGGGAAATAAGCAACTATTAGAAGTTGTGTAGGTTTTTTTTGTCCTGTCAGTATGTAATCTGAGTTGTCTGTGAACTGTGTGTGTTAATTTTTTGGTTCTGAGAAGAAAAAGTGGAGATGAATTTCCTGGCTCACTGTAAACTCTGAAACAACCTAACATATAAAGGAAAAATTTGTTCTCTAAGTTACTCTATCTCTGTGAAATATGGAAAAGAGACCTTCTGTAATAGCTTGCAATTCAGATACTCATCTCAAATCAGTAGTGAGTAACAATGTTTTCCAGCTAACAACTTCAAATAGCCTCGTGAGCAAGTTCAAAAGTTGTGTTTTTCCAGTACAAAAATAAGATCCCAAGTAGGAGTCACTTGTCTTCTAGATGGACAGCTATGTAAAAACCCATTCAAAAACTGATTCCTTAACAAATCAATGTTTTTATGGAATAATGGTATTTTTTTTTTCCCACTAAAACAAGTCGTCTTTAAATGAGGGAAGATTCAGCATGTAAAGACTGAAAGGCTTTAAATAAAGCTTTAGCAAAGCCCAGCCAATCTTCCTTATCTGCTTTGCCAGAAGATAAATGCCTAACCATATGTTTTCCTTTTTCTAGGAGACTCCACAGACAAAAAGCAGCTTGAAAAATGGTTCCTTCCCTAGGAATTAAACTCCTATCCTGATTCCTTCTCAGATGACCAAAAGAGTGGTCCTCCCTTACCCAACAAGGGCAGCTGAATAAACACAGAAGAAATGCCTGCCTCCTGGTCCCGAAGAGCAGTACCACAACTACAAAGAGAAAGTGATGAGCAGTCTGAGGAGCTACAGATGATTACAACAGAGTCACCTAGTAGCAACTGAGGCAAATGGGAAGCTAGAGTCAAGAACAAAGCTTCCCCCTCCCAAAAAAAAAATTCTCTTCTTGTGGTTCAGTGAGGGAACACTTGAGTTACTGGACCCAGGTCCATATCTTTGCTGCAAAAAGTGTCTGATAAGTGATTATATGAGCTTTGAAAAGTTGATCTTGTTGCCTGACAGAAGTTAGGTTCTGAGGTAAATTTCTTTCAGTGAGAAGCACCAAACACATTTACCCTAGTCCCTAACAACACTCCTCTACAGAAAAGTAACACTTTCCTTCACAAAAAAGTAATAAATTATGAGAGAATCCCCACAGGGACCCAGAGACATCTCCTCTATGGAAAAATGTGTCTGACAAGTGGCTAGTGGAGCCTTGAAGAGTCTGTCTTACCTCTTAGCAGAAACGTTAAGTTCTGATATAAAATTTTTGGTAACAACCACCAAACACCAGCCCCAGTATATCTAGAAACATGATTTCTAGATAGAAAAATGACCCCTTCCACAAAAAATATGATGAATAATAAAGGAATCCCTTGAGCCACTCCAGTTGCATAGAGGGATAAAGCTCTGACTACTGTCCAGTCAACCTGGGTTTGATTAGTAGCTTAGGTGACTGAAGGTGTGGCAGGGAGGGAAGGGTATTCCCATCTGGGGAGGGAGAGTGTTTGTTGATGAAGATCCCTTATAAGAGGTATAGTTCAAAGAGGGGAGTTGCCCTAAAATATAATCGATGAACATGGACGGTAGGGCAGGGAGAAGATAGGCCTTAAAAAAGAACCCTCCCTCAGGATGGAAGCTGAGATGACTGAGCTACCAGAATGGTCTTGGGATCCATGACCAGTACCAGCCATACTGGAGTACGTCCAGGGTATAATTGGCATGGATATGGAGCACTGGGGGCTGGGCCAGTAAAATGAAGTCCCAGGAGACCAAAAAAATATATATATTAAAATAAATAAATAAATAATAAGAGAATTCCCACATGGACTCAGGACTATCAAGATAAGGATAGTCAGTGAGGCAACCTGACAGGAAGAATAATGTTTGAGGCAAACATTTTCAATGACAACCCCAGAACCTCAATTCCTTGTCTCTAGCCCCAAGTTTTGACATTTCCCACAGGGAACCATGACAGAAAATTCAGATTTAACGTAAAATATTTAGTGACAACCACTAAAAACACTAGTTCTGCCGTTTAGTAAATATTTCTGACAGAAAGGCACGTTTCTTTACAAAAAAATGATGAAGTGGAAGGTATTCCTCAAAGGGGTACTTAGCTCAGCCTTAGTGAAGCTCTAGCCAACCAATGAGACCTGGAAGTTTGCATGGAAGTGTGCACTTAGGCAGCTGGTATGTAAAATGAAATAAATATTTCAGTATGTGATTCACAAATCAGTGAAGCATGTGCTGTATTGTGAGGTAGGGGTACACAGCTACCAGGGAACAAATGTGGGTGAAGCTCAGTAACCATACTGCTCAGCATCCAAACACAGCAATATGCTGACATGATGCCTAGCACAATGTAGCTCAGAAAGCACATTACTGTTACAAACGTACCTCTGAATAGATCAACATCTGTTGGGGCACTATGATTTTAACCTTCTTAAAAATGTTGGCTCTGCTGTTTTGATTTGACCTGGAACAGCTCCAACTTTCACTCTTTTCAGTGGCTCGATTCTAGAGGCCAGTGAGAGTCAGTTCCTGGTACCTGACTGATCAAATGAACCAAATGTTTAGTGCCACTGATGCAGATTTGAACTTGAGCACTTGCAGCTAGTGGCTTCTGAAAGAAGAACATAATTTTTAATAACAGCACAAGAGAAGACTGTGTTATAAGCCTGCAGGGTCAAAATGATCTTTGGTGGATGGGAGTGAGACAGAAATTTGCTGCCTGCATTGCTTTGGCTGATTTCAGACTTGCTGTTTGATCAATTAGATAGCTGATGTGCCAAAAACAGCTGAGATCTGAGTGTGACTTTTAAGCTACCTGCTACCATGTAAAAGGGATGATTTATTCTGACATTCTTGCCATTTTCTGATTCATGCTGGTCTGAAAACAGATCCACTCTGTACAGCCTTTCTGTGAAGGTAAGACTTACCTCTCAACTTCTTTGCTGAAAATGTTGGACAGCAAAGCCAAAAATAATAAGGGGACAAAATCAGGAATATTTTTTAAATATTACTCTAATTCGGTTAAACAGTTAGTAAAATAACAGGTTTTGCATGAACATGCATTTTTTGAACAATAGAAAGTATGAAAATCCAGTGACTGGCATTATTGACTGACTGTAATCCTCGGTGAGAAAATCAGAAATTGTACATGTGAGTCTATATCACGTTATCGAAAGTTTACTTAATCGAATCAATAAAGGTCGAACTTTATTGATCGATTAAGTAAAATATCGAATAATGTAAAAAAAAGACAGATTAAAAAAAAAACTAAATGGCAAGCCCCCCTGCACCCCCCACCCTCCTACTTAAATATTCCAACTCCGAGACTGCACTACATTGAGGTAAACGGAAATCTCCCCTTACACAGATTTCTGTTTACTTGCACGATGTTCTTCACTTTCGATATTGTTGTGCCGACAATATCAGACTCGATATTGTCAGCTTACGACAAGGTGAAGTAGACCTCTGTATGTAACAGGACAAAAATAGGAGGCAAAATTAGGGATGTTCTATGAAATCTGGAACAGCTGAGAGGTATATAATCAAGATGGTATGCCAAATGCGGGTTTTACATAGAGTGCAATTTTCACATTTTGACAGTTGTGCAAGTTTGAATGAAGCTATGCCTTTTACAAAAGCACCAACATTCAGTGCTGTCACCATTGAAGTGTAGATGGGGATTTTATGGCATGAGCCTGACTGCCTGATATTTTAAACTGGTCCAGCATTAGCAGCTTTTTATATGTTTGATATTTTGTATATAACAGCTAATGTTAAATAAAATATTAGAGCATCTGTTAAAAACGCTACATTATTCTGCTGGCATTGTATTCCACTTAACCAGGGTGGTCTTTTATTACAAGTACCATCTAACCTTCTTTTTACTTCAGCAATTTTTCAGGCAGGGTAAAATATGACTTTTTGCAGTCTTTGCTTGTGCAGACATTATTGTGGAAAGCTTTCAAAGTTCATGTTGTACAATAGACTGAATAATGACTAAAGGTTATGTTTGCTCACAGAGGTGCACAGAAGCAAAGTATCTCATATTATGAATGTGCTGGATATGTGAAGGTGTTATCATTTAATGTTATTTTTTATTTATGAATGGAACGGATAGTACATTTGCTTCCTGTATTTGCAATGTGTAAGCAACTCATATTTTGCTTGTTTTTTAATTTGTGCAGAGATTGATCGCTGCTAAACTGTTGGAACTTTCAGCATTATTTAGCTGTTCATTTTTACTGTGGCTTGTAGCACTTCTTCAAGTTTTAGAGGTTGTGGCCTCAAAGAGGGCAACTATTCATGATACATTCCAATCAAATGGATGTCAATGTACTCATAAGCAAAGTTTCAGTGCTATGATTTTTGGATTCTTTTCTATGATTTTTTTAATAAGCCTGCTATAATTTTGAAAGCTGAGAGAATGAGTGGTACGTTTGCAAGGTATGAGAATAGTGAAAAAAATGGAATATTTAAAAAGGGAGGCACTAACATACTCTATAGCTAAGTTAAGGGCAGGCATTTTCAGAGGTCAGCCGTACCTGCTGCACGCCTGAGACAATTATGTCAGCAGGAGTATAGTACAAATCAAAAGGGCATGGGCAACAGTTCACCTTGCATGCATACTATTCTGAGAGCTATTCAGCCGGCACGAGCAATTAGGTGAAAATATTTATGAATCAATATTCCTCATCCCAGTAGAGATGTACATGAGTCATTAGTGACTATTTTATTTTTGAAATGTCTGCAGGTTCCCAGGGAAGTTCTACACAAGAAAACAGCTTGTGGGTGTAGTTGTGGCAGCAGCTGCTGCTAAGCAGTAGAACACAGGTAGTAATGATTTGTGTTTGCTGCTGGTGTTGATAGTACACAAACATGCACTATGTTGCCAGTATGCAATTCAGTAATTCAGCTCTATAAATTACTTGAAATGTTTGGATATTAAACATAGTCCCAGGGTTAGAAAGTAGTCAGAAGTACAGAATATGTACAAAGGTTTAAATTAAGAAACCAACAACAATTAAATCCAGTAACATAAAATAAGTTGCATTCCTATCAAACTGCATTATCTTTTCAGTAACAGCTGGGAATAACAGTACACAAAAACAATAATAGAAAGAAAGATTGCAGATGGCCATGGTAACAAGAGGGGAAATTTGGGAACTCATCAATAACAACATTTGCTGCTTCTCTTAATAAATCCAAAAGTATCTATCGTATATGTTGTTGAGTCTTTCGGCTTTTCCCGGTTAGGGGTCACCACAGTGGAACTATCATATATGCACTTCCTAAATTTGCATTAAGTCAATGTAAGAAGTAAGGAAATCCCCAATGATGGAAGGGGATTGTGGGAGGGAGCTTAAGTGCATAGAGACTTCTCATTGAAGATCTACTGTTATAGTAAGCATGCTTATATACAATTGTGTGATCTTCTTTGGGAAGGTCAGTGTAACTGTAAATCTTAGTGTTTGTGCAGATTTTGAAGCAGTACCACATCTCATGATTTATAAGAACTACTGGTATATGTATATGGAGTAGAACTGTATATTAATATAGCTTGCAAGGACAGCATGTTGGAGTAACATCTCCAAGATAATTAGTGATGGATGAGTGGTAATAAAATATGGTAAATTTAATAAAGATAATCATATTAAAGTGTAGCTGGTTCAAATAAACTGACTAGTTAAATGTAAATAGCCTTATCTGTGAGTGTGAATGTGTGTGTTTATGTGCATGTGTGTGCGTGTGTGTGTGTGTGTGTTTGTGTGTGTCTGTTTCTTATACAGACTGAAGCAGATGTAAATAGAAAATTGCATTCAATTTTACTATGTACATTCAATGCAAAGTATTATGTATACAAATGGCTACAAAAGGTAAATGAATCAAGACATAATCCCCAAAACCATGTTAAGTCAATATGCATATGATTCCATCCTCATTTTCATGGCTAGTTTTCTAACCCCACTACAGTTTATGATCCAATAAATGTTTGAAAGTAAGGAACAACATAATTATACCTCCATCTCAAAATAATGCCTCCTTCTAAATCAAAATTACTCTTGTTTGGGTCAGGGGAAATTGTTACCTTGAAAAACAATACCTCGATTGAACAACTTATCTGCACAAAATGTCTTGGAGTTATAATTAATCCTAAAATTCACTTTGTCAAACACACTGACTGTTCCACCTCATTGGTCCTAAAACGGCTAGGTATGCTCAATAAATCTAAATGTTGCTTAACTGAAACTGCTGAGCCAAACATAGTTAAATCACTGTTCCTACCTACCCTGCTTTACTCTTCATCTGTCTTTACCAATTATCCACAAAAGATGGGCAAACATACAACAAAGTTATAAAATATTCTGCAAATTTACTCAATACAACATCACTGTGGAGCCCTACAAAACTGGTTGAGCTACATGCAGTACTAGCATATAATTGACTACGAAATACCTGCAAAATACTTTATAAACCTAATATATGTCCACCTATTTACACACTTGTAGAAAGAAATATGCTCCAACTAGAAACTTTAGATCACAAACTTATAACTTCTTCAACTTAATTCAATCTAATCACTATCGTAAAGATGCCATATACAGTGTTTATGTATCCAAGGCATGGAACTCAGTCTTCCCATACCTCAGAAATGAAAGCAACCAAAACATATTTCTCAATAACCTAAACATGTATCTAGCTTCTGGGAGGTCCTACACCCAACACTGGACACGTTGTTATATCTACCACTATGTACATTTCCTTTTTGCTCCCTTACCTCCTCTCTTTCCATCTTCTACTCCAATAACATTCCCTTTTCTTTCCCCATATTCATCTCTTTACTAACATTTTTCTCTGTCGTTATCTTTCATTCCCCTTACAATGGTATATGTTGCCTGTGTAAATACTTAATATTATACAAATGTTGCTTTATAACCTAATTTTTGCTGGCTACAAATTCATCATGTCATCTTCTCCATAAACATTACCTGTGTGTATAGTTTATTATTGCACTCATATTGCTTTGTATTTTGTAATTGCTGTGAAGGCTGCCAGCCCAGCTAGCTGGAATTTTGTAAATAATTCTATGTTATTTGTGAATAGTAATATGATGTGCATGCTGGTCTTACAAATGTAAGAAAACTATATGTTATGTGTATATTAAACTACTGGTGTGTTGAACTGTATGTTTTGTACTGAGCTTCAAGAATGTAACCAGAGTCTACCCTGCTGGAAAAGAACAGAAATGTGTATAAACTATATGCCTATGCAAATGTGTGTTTTCTTAGTAGTAGCTGGAATATACAGTGTTAACTTGCAAACTCTGAGAAAATAAGTGAAGAGTTTTATGATGTGTTAATAAGTTACTTAATACAGCAAAAAGACAGGATGTCTACAGCTAGAAATTCTTTCTATTGTCTGGAAACATAAATAATTACAGGTTTCAAATGTAAAGGTGTTTGGCTGTTTTACGACTTCCAGTTCTAGGCAAACTTTTAAGAGGTAAGTATTTTTCACAGAGAAATGTTAAATTCTGTTGGCATCTGTTAGTCTGGGAACTAAAGGCAGGTGTCAAAGAATGATGTAATCTGAGATAGGCCAGCAGTAATGTTTGATAGTAATTTAAGAACTATCTCAGAGGGTGAGTGTGTGCATTTTGTATCTTGTCTTGTATCTGAACACATCCATCTTCAGGACTTCTAATCTGCATTTGCCTGGCTCTGTAAGTAAGTCATTTAGAGCATAGTATCTCTTAGATTTAGATAGAAATACAGTAAATATTAGTTTAGATGTTTTCTGTATTTATGTGAGACTGTCCTGCAATGTTGTTTTAAAATATTTCCTGTGATTCTGAACTCTGTTGTCACTGTGTTGAGTTATTGAGTATTGTCTTATTATTTTATTATTTATTATTAAATATACTTAAACCTTTTAATTGTGGCTGGTTTGTTTAGAGATATTTAAGCTCTTAGAATACTTGCATATGTATTTGGTGATACTGTATAGGCCACTCTTAAATAGCCTCAAAAGTCTTGGACACACTTACCATTTGGAAAATAGTAACATTACACAGTAGAATTGGTCACCCTTTGGGAAGGGCCTTATGGTAGCTGATAAGAGTGGTTAGTGGCTGCTGGTAATACCGTATAGTCTGGGCAGAAGGGTGCGTAGCTAGTGAACCTGTGCCAGCCATCGCCAGGAGTGTCTGTGTGTTAGCATATAAATAAAATCTCAAAGTGTGTGTGTGTGTGTGTGTGTGTGTGTGTGTGTGTGTGTGTGTGTGTGTGTGTGTGTGTGTGTGTGTGTGTGTGTGTGTGTGTGTGTGTGTGTGTGTGTGTGTGTGTGTGCGTGTGTCAGCTACTTGGGCAGGGACACAAAGCACTGGTTGGACAGAGAGGGTGCTGGAGGTTTTGGCTTGGGCACTCAGCTGAGATCTTAACCCTATAGCTGTGCTGGTGGGGAGTCTTATTGGGGATCTAGATAAAGAGAGAAAAAGCAGCCCCAGACTGACTGTGATCTCTGTGTGTTCTTAAGGGAAATGGTACTTTACTGTGTGTGTACTTGTCATCCTCCCAATGTGCCCATCGCTCACTAGTGCTAGTGATGAGGATTGAGGCTCCTTGATTACTGGGCCACTGCAGAGGTGTAACAATTGCTACGAAGTGTTTTGTTAGTTTTGTGGAACCTGTCTCTATAGGCATCTGCTTAAAATGGGCTTTTGCTCATTCATTCTATTTTTGGTCAGCAAATGGAAATAAGTTATTAGTCTGTATTGGCATTATTAACCATGGTCTACTATGTTTGGGATGTAGCAGTCATTTGGCATAAAGTAGCTGTTTATACTTACTTTAAGATAGTAATAGTAATGGTAAGAGTAATAGTAATAACAACAACAATAATAATAATACTACAGGACAAGTACTGACTGAATTAATGTTGTCCATAGTAAATATAATTAGATGGTTATAATAATAATTGTCCAAGTTGTACTCTGCAATATAGGTCAGAAATGTAAAGACAAACATGAAAAAACTGAATAATGTTCTATTTAGTATTTAAAAAAACATGTAAGTGAAATACTGCAACACTTTACAAGCAATGTACAATGTCAGGTAGTAATAGTACATCTTTAACATTAACTATCTCAATTATCCTTCTTAGTAGGACATTTTTGTGAAGAAGATATTTAACATGTTTTGTTGAAGAAGGATGAAGGACAGGTTTTGATCATCTGTGTAGATATTTTAGGTGTTCCCTGGGATTCATTAATGCCTATACTAAGTGTACACAGACAACACAAGCATAACCCACACTTCTTCCTCCTAATTTTAGTTTTCCTGCTTGTTTTCTTGCAGCCTTAAATATCAAGGGGGATTCATAAAGGTTACCACACAGTGTAGACTACATGCACACTTAGTATAAACTTTCTGAGTAAGTAGAAAGCACAAAAAAATGTGGTAGCAGTGTTCTTGAATACAGATTGTGTTCACTTAGTGTAGATGTTAATGAATCATGTAATTTAAAATAAAATGTGGTACTACCAGATGGTAAGCCTGCTGGTTGTTTTCATTCTCCTTCCACTTTTCATACAATAACTTCATGATGTCAGTAGTAGAATTATCTGTGAGAGCACATCTTTTTTTAACACTTTTATTGAATTTTCACTTAAGACATAGGCAAATATACATTTATATAAAATAATATAAAACCTTTTAACATTTTCACAGTTACAAACATTATACATCGCATATATTTTTATATACAATTATCATCAATCCAACATTACATCAATTGATCAATTCCTGCCTTCCCTTAAACCTCACTCCTCCTCCTCCAAATCATTATTCTGCTTGTATTGTTCCTACAAATTCCATTTTTTCTATGTAATTTGCTCCTTTCATTTTCTAAAGATCCCACTTCCAGTTCTTTTATCTATGTTACTATATTCACTGCTTGAAATACAGTTGGTTTAGACTTTGATTTCCATTTTCTAGTGATTGTATTTTGGCAGCCACCAATTAAACTTAGGTAATTTATATCCAGAATCCGAGTTAAAAAAAATCCTTAAATTACACCAATTTGCTCACCTAATATTTCTGACAGAGTGCTTTGTAGGGAATTTTTAAAGTCTGCCAACTCATTACATTCCCAAAACATATGTTCCCATTGACCTCTTTCTTCCCTATCACACCTCCAACATTTGCCATCTACTTGAGGAAAAAATATTTGCAGTCTGCTTGGGGTATAAAAAGACCTATGCAAACACTTTCAAGCAAAACCCCTACATTTTCTAGACATTGTTGCATATTTGGGAGCTATACATATGCCCCCCCCCCCAATGTTTCCTTGTGAATGGCTTATCCAATCTCTCTTTCCAATATTTTCTAACCTCCTCTGGTTGATTCCTATGGTTATGTTGCAATATTTTATATGCCTTACTAATTATGCATTTTTAACAGCTTCTGTTCTAGATTCAACTAAACACTTTACCAGAAGAGGTCTTTCACTTAGGGTTTCCCTATTCCTTCCTGTTTGTGTATGCTCTGATATCAATCCCTGTTAGGGACAGCAGTCTCTAGCCTGCAGTCCAAATGTCTCCCTACCTCTTCCAATCTATTGTCTTTCTCTCTCTCTCTCTCTCTCTCACTGTCTCTCTCTTTCTCTAGTTATTTGAATCCGGTTCCTTGGTGCCTTTGCCATTTTTTCAGTAAATTTCAGCTCTCTAATGCATATTCTCTGTACCCTCAATTGCAGTCTTCCCTATCAGCAGAATCTCCTTTCTCCATTCTCATGTTGGCTTGGTTCTTAGAATACGTTATGTTACATTCTAAATCTAATATTCTGTATTGGTTATTTTCCTTAAGAATCTGCATTCAAAATCCTATTGTTTCCTTGTTTCTTATTCCTTATTTCTTGACTGTCCCCAACTGTTTCATCATCATCCCTTTCCACTTTGAATTTTAGCTTTCTGCTTGTGTTATGTATATGTGTCATAATTGTGTAGCTCTAAAATATGCGTCTATATCATGTTATCGAAATCTTACTACATCGAATCACTAAAGGTCGACCTCTAGTGATTAATGTAGTAAAACATTGAATAACGCTTACAAAACAAAAAGCAAACAAAAATAAAAACTAACTAGCATAGGCAGGAGGCCAAGCCCCCCTGCACCCCCCCCCACACCTCCCTACTTAAATATTCCAAATCCGAGACTGCACTACAATGAGGTAAATGGAAATCTCCCCCTACAGAGATTTCTGTTTACCTGCACAATGTTCTGCACTTTCGATGCCGTGGTGCCGACAATACCAGCTTCGATATTGTCGGCTTTCGACATTGTGAAGTAGACCCTAAAATGTCCCCTCAAATTAGAACCATCTTGCTCTATTGGAAAGATCAACTTATTCTACTTGACCCTTGTCCTCTGCCTCTCCCAGATAAAATCCTTCAACTCAATCACTGTCCACATCTCTTCCTCTCATGAATACAAATATGTATGTATGTATATAAAATTAAAGGCACTAAAAACATTTTTACTACTTATATCTTGTTATCCATATCCATAAACAAGAGCTTCCAGCTTCTCAGATTCTGTATTATCTTTTTAGCATCTTCTCACATATCCTAGCATAATCCTTTTAACATATATTCCTAAATACTTCATTTTATCACGTCCTCATAAATACTGGTATTTCTGATCTAATTCATGTGTGGGCACATATCCTAAAAAGACTTGTAACTGTCATAGAATGTTCCATAATACTGAGATGTCCTTTTCTGGTTTTATCAGGTAGAAAATAATATTGTCTGCAAATAAAGCCAACTATTCTTGATTACCATACCAATTATATCCTTGAATTTCTGGATCCCTAATTTCCTTTGCCAATGGCTCTAAATATAACACAAATAACAAAGGGAAAGAGGACACCTCTGCCTGGTTCATCTGTTCAGACACAACTTATCCAGGTGGAATCCTCTCACTTTAATTTTTGCCTCTGATTCCTCATATATCCTCCTAATTAACTTTATTAGTGTATCAGGGAATGCAAATGCTTCCATTGCTAGTCATAAAGTCCCAGCTTACTTTCAATGCCTCAGGAGCCATCAACAAACGTGGTATTGTCTTACATTCTACTTCTTTCCAGATCATCATTATTCTATTAATGTTATAAAATGCTTGCCTTCTCTGCTCAAAACCACAGTGATCCATATTTACCAATTTTAGCAACACTTTTGCCATTATTTTGGCTATTACAGACATAAACACTTTATAATCATGATTTAAAATTGAAATGGTTCTATATGAAGCTGAGTCTGATGGGTCTTTACTCTCTTTGGGTATTACAGCTACCACAGCTTTCTTCCAGGATGTTGCTGCTTCCCCTCCTTTTAAAATACTTCTCTTCTTCTTTTGGCTTTTACCCGGTTAGGGGTCACCACAGTGGATCACCTGTCCACTCATAACTGACAGTGGAGTTTTACAGTGCTGAGTTGCCAGCCCGGCACCCAACCTTCCACAGAAGGCACACACACGCACACACTCACACCTGGGGCCAATTTAGAGTGTCCAATCCACCTACAGCATGTCTTTGAGATGTGGGAGGAAACCGGAGCACCTGGAGAAAACCCACGTGACCACAGGGAGGACATGCAGACTCCGCACAGAAGGCACCCCAGCCGAGAATCGAACTTGAGAATCTCTTGCTTTGAGGTGGCAACGCTAACCGCTGCACCACTGTGGCCACCCCTCCTTTTAAAATACTGTTAAACAAATCTTCCAGATCTTGTCACTTTCTTCCCTCCTAGCTTCCAAACTTCCACAGGAATACCATCTATTCCTGGAGACTTTCCTGCAGATTGACTATACATTACCATTTTTATATCATCTCCTCTGCTCTTAACTGTTAATTGTTGAGCCTCATCTACCTCTAACCTTGGCATGCTTAAGTCTTCCATAAACATTTCTTTTTCTTGATTTCCACATTCCTCTGTTTTATACAAATTTTCATAAAATTTCTGAAATATCTCAAATAATTCTATAGTATCTCTGGTTATTTTTTCTAGCTATAGGCTCCTTAAGTTTAGTAACAATCCTTTTTACTTTTTTGTTGCCTAAGTCATTGTGCTAAAAATGTTTGTGCTCTGGAGTTATTATCAAAAAAAAGTTGCTTAACAGCAATCTTTCTAAACTCAGGAATAGTATCCAGATACTCCTTTATTTTTTCTTTAGCTCTCAACATTTGCACCTTTTCTTGTTCTGTGAGATCGCCTTTATTCTGCAGTACTTTAACTTTTGTCACCCCCTAAATAATTACTGTTGCTTCTTGACCATTTATCTTTTTTCTTTTATTTCTTCCATATTTTAAAATCCACTTGCGTTTTATCCCTCTCACTAGCTATAACTTCTAAAAAAAATTCTGTCAGTCTTAATAATTCTGGAACAAATTCCTCTGCCCCTTCAATTCCTCTCTTTTTAACAGGTAGGTGTGGAAGTGCCAGTGTCTCATTTGTACTTTATTACCCTGAATTTTTATCTTAATTGTTGTCAGCACATGATTTGAAATAGTTGTTGTTGGATGTGCTTCAAAACATTCAATTAAATGCACATTCTTCTGGAATATAATTTCTTTCTTGACTAGCCCAGTTATTGTACCTGGGGGAATAATATGTAAATTGTTTCCAAGTTCCAACTTCTGAAGTCACATCTTCTGTACCAAATATTTTTATACATATCTTCAGACATCTACCCTCTTGTTTCATATATTTTTCTCTTCTACTTCCCCAGATGCATCCTCATTGTTGCAAATCAAGTTTCAGTCCCCACTTACAAGTAATATTCCCTGCTGAAAGCTGAATACTTCTCCCAAAATGTTATTATGCTCCATAATAGTAGTTTTAGGTGGCATATAAATACATGCCAGCATAATCCTCCTCCCTTGCCTGTAGCCCCTACTATCACAAATCTACCATTATTATCCCCTTTCCCCTCTTCTATCATTATTAGAGATCCTCTAGCAATTAGTATAAGCATTTCCCTTTTCCTTTGTTCCTGATACTTTGCTGAATATCCCTTCTGAAATTGTTTCTTTATCAAATTCACATGCTTATTTCTTTCCAAGTGCATTTCCTTTAGCATTGCTATTTGAACTCTGCATTTCTTAATATAAATCAATATTCTTTCCTTTTTGTCTATACCTATGAAGCCATTCACATTCCAAAATAATATGTAGCCATTATTATGAGATGTTATTATTTCTACCTATTATATATGACAGCTTTTTTAAATATCTGTTTCCAGCTTTTGTGTTACATGCATCCACTAATGTTTGACAGAGTGATCATGTTATACTGTTGTTTCGTGTTATTATCTCCATTTGAACCTATGTTGCACTGTACAAAACTTTTTTTTGTTAATAAAAAACATCAAAAAAATCCCAGAACACCTCCATAACCTATTAACTTAAAACAAGTGCACAAAACTATGTACATCTTCAAATAATGATGTTTAGTCCTCCTAACAGGAATGTGACAACACATATTTTGGTAAAGATTTTGATTTTAAATGTGTTTCTGAATGACAACTCTTGTCATCACTGCTCAACAAATAGCATCATTCCAGCTGAAAAAGTATTTTAAGCTTAGAGGCCTTCTCTTTTAGCAGTCTTAGCAAGTCAAAACATGTTTTTGTCTTAGAGTCCGGCATACTATTTAAAGCAGACTGTATCATTATCAGTATTAATTGTGTGGTACCACAACACATGGAGAAATAGTTGTTGGTCCTAATTGCTAATTTGTACTTTTTATGAACTTGTTCAACAATCTCTCCTTTCAAAAGATACTGGATGCTTCTCTGAAAAAGAAAGTCTAACCATGCTTTTCTAGTCAGCCATCATATTAAAGTACAGATATTAATTGTTTGTGTTATATTGCTGTAGTAGATGTGCTGACATATTTGACAGCGGATGAGTATCTGGGTGTTTTGAATTTTGTTTCCATACATCCATTAGATATTTAATCAATGATATATATCTTCTTTTGGATGAAGAAGGCTCTGTTGCAGGCTAATTCACTGTTATCTATAGTGCTTATTATTTTATTGAAGGTAAATTCCTCTGGTCACGGTCCTGAGGACTGAGAAGAGAACGTCATTTTCAGACTGAATAAAATGGGAAGAAAAGTTCTGGGAAGAAAATAACTACTTCTCTTCCCTAGAGAAAGTAGGAAAAGGGTTTTTGTTTTCTTCTATTCTTCTGAGATGTTTGTCAATACCAGTGAAAATCTACTTTACTGGAATCTGAATTCAGATGCATTCCAGTCCCTGAAAAGAACCAGCATTAGTTTTGAGTAATAGTCTGCAGAGGTAGAAGAACTTTCCTCAGCCAGTCTTTTATAATCAGTTCATGATACAGCAGGTACTGGGGAGCTATCCATTTTCATATGAAAAGGGCGAGCCTTAATAACCAGGGGAATCATAGGTTCCTCTATCTGGAAAATCTTAGGTTAACATAGCTCTTTCACTTCAGAGATAATCTTTGGTACCTCTGACATGGATAGATACCTTTTTCACAGTGAATTTCTAAGGCATCTATTTCTGCAGTGCATCAAAGAAACTGACTGCATTTTCCCGTGTTTGGGAGTAGGCAAAGAAGCAGTGTCTGTGTCTCTGAAGAAATCTGGAGACTTTAAAAGAAACTTTTCTCCTGTTAATCTCTTAAAGGGCATGTGCAAAGGTGTTTTGGTCATGCTTGCAATTGCTTTATGATTATTTTCATTTTCTGTTGCACTCCTTGTGATAAAATTACAAGTGAATTTGCTCTTTTTTAAGTTTCACTTTTTTTTTTGTTGCCACTCCTAGAAAATGATGTCATGAAAGGTACTGGCAATGATTTACATGCAACACAATGTATTATGGTAAATCAAACATAACTTACCTCTATATAGGAACTGTTTCTTATTTATATTATGGTTCATTTTCAGTGTGAGGTGTTCTGTCTGCAAGAACTAGTTGGCAACTTGTTGTTCTAGAAAGTAAGAAACTACTTCTGATGCATCTTATGTGGAAATACAGTAATTTATACATATACATTCATTTGGGTAGTAAGAAAATATGAGTTCAGTCTTTCATGATGTAATGGCAGGGATTTTCAGCTGCAAGAAAAAAATTCAGGGAACTGTCCTTAAAAACAAAAATAAAATGCAAAAACAGCAAAATGTTTGCATAAAAACTGTATATTTTATATTGTAGATGCCTGAGAGGTTACATCCAACAACAAGGATTTGTTACCTTCGCTTGCTTCAGAATATGACCAATACAATTTAACATTTCTTTCTGCAGTAAGTAGGCTATGGTCATGGAAAGTGGTCTTTCTGAAAAGATCTAAAATATGTAGCTTTTACTTTAGTTTCTTCACTGGAGCTGTATTAAGTTTAATAAACTAGAGTTTGTATTTTCTATATGCTGAGCAGCTGACAGATACTTCCTGAATTTGAGTGAAAACATGATGTCTGTAGTCTGCAGCAGATTTCAACACATAAAATGACACAAACTGCAGCACAATCAAATAGTCATTCACTTAGGCTGTTAGACAATAAATAGGTAACTAACTAAATGAGAAAATGTCTTTCTCTGTGGCACATCTCATTACTAAGGGTTTTGCATCCAGGAAGAAAGAGGTCATTGTCTCCCTCTACTATTCCCTCATTAGGCCAATCATCGAGTACAATCCCCATTTGGCGTGTACCTAAGTAGACACCTGCAACATTGGAGAGGCTGCAAAAGTACCTCACAAAGAGGATCCTAGCCTTAAACACTTGTCTTATATGGATAGACTCAAAAAACTCCAACTATTCTCTGTCTCATATCACCTACTTAGAGGCACTTTCTGCTTGACTTACAAAGCCATGTTGACCCAGCTCTGTTAGAAATGCTACATCTAAAGAAATCCCAATCCCTCTGCACCACACGATCCAGAGACCTCAACCTCATTACCACAATCAACAGAACATACTGGAGGGACAGGTTCATAACCCAGAGACTGGCCATGCTATGGAGTAGACTTCCCATACATGTCAAGCAGAGCACCTTGCTGACCCTCTTCAAGAGAAATCTTGATGATTGGATGGGAAATAGAAAATTCACCCCGGGGATAATGCCAGTGGCTCTACTCAACAGAGGCACTAGGAACTAAGGTCAGGTGGCACGATGCCAGGGTAATCCTATGTCTAGGCTTGTAAAGGCCCCAGGGCCATTAGCCTAGTACACACATATGAACCTATTTATTTATTTATTATTTGTTAACTGGAAAAGTCAGACTTGAAATGAGCCAATTTTCAGTGGAGGCCCAGGGAAAAATGCTCCAGATGCATGTCTTTGTAACGTGGGAGGAAACCGAACATTCCCTGTAATACCTGTAATACTTAGGATACTGTGAAATAGCACAGATATAACACTATATTAAATAGTCTTCTACCATGGAATTATAACTGTTAGAAAGAAAAAAAATTACCATAATAGTAGATGTTCAAATGATCACTGCTGTAGTAGCCTTAGCTATATGGATTATAGCCTGCAAATGATATAACAGATGGCTAGCTTTCAAAGCTTTAGGGCGCCTTTCACATGCCCAAACTGTCAGCTTGAACTCAAGTGATTAAAACACAAGTTTGTGCACCAAGTCCTTCAGAGCTTTCCAGCCAAGAGAGAGAGAGCGAGAGAGAGGGAGGCTGAGCCCTGAAAGGACAATGCTAGGAACAACATAAAAATATATGTTCATGCCCTGGTATGAAAAACACACCAAAAAACAAGGGGATGGAAGGAATGAGTGGCTACTGCAGCAGTGATCATTTGAACATCTACTTACCTAACTGCACTATGTTCATCATACTGATCACTGCTGCAGTAGCCTTAGTTATATGGGTAGAGTACCTTTACTTACTGCATTTGAAATGTGGAAGAAGAGCAAGAGAAGAGATTTCCTAGAAAATGTTCTTCACAAAGCCTGATCTGGACCTAGAAAATAAATCAAGCTTATAGTGCTTTGTAAAAGTATTAATTGAGGACCAAGTAGCAGCTTTTAAAATACTTCTAGACTTCAACCCTTTCCAAAAAGCCACAGATGAAGCCAAGGCACTGGTAGAGTGGGCCTCAACACTGCCTCGAATAGATTTGTTATAGTGGGTATAACTAGAGTTGCCAACTTTTCATGTCAAAAATTCTGGACATGTACTTGAAGGTAAAATGCATGTAATTTTGGTACCCCTGTCCCCTCCCATGCAGCCATTCCAGTGTCCCATTACTTGGCTATTTCTCCATTTCTTCCCAGTTGCCATAAACAATGTTCAAAACTCTCAGTGAGCATAATGTTTTCTGATTTACTTCTACAAAGATTACAGATATTTGGACTTACTTTAAAACTTTTATTTTAAATTTTATAGCACAAACACTGATAGACATCTGCTAAATAAAGTAATACAATTCCACAATGAAAATAGACTTAGCATTAAAACCTTTCTGCCTTTGAAACTCGCATTCACTGAAACAGCATGGAAAACCCACATTCAAAGAAAATGCATCTGGTCAGTAATAGGTGCTAACCTTATAATGCTGTCTCTTTCCTCAGCCCTAACCCTATACCTTACCTTTATAACACTGCCACTACACAAAACACACTTGGACACACAGACAATACTATATCTTATCCCCTAACCTAACCTTGACGCTAACCCTAAAATACACAGACTCATACACAAATATATAACACCTATCTTTTACTCATCCCCGATCCTAAACCTACCTCACATACACATGCAGAAACACTCTCTCTCCTCCAGCCTCACTTACCTGTCTTAACATTACACAATATCAACATTTCTACTGCATGGCTATCCATACAATTGGTATTAAACCACATCCCTGTGTGTGTTGAAGAAACGGCATTGAATAAAAATGTGGCAGACTTGTGTGTGTGTGTGTGTGTGTGTGTGTGTGTGTGTGTGTGTGTGTGTGTGTGTGTGTGTGTATACATATATACATATATTCTGACATTATCCCACTGAATACTGGTTTGGCATTCATCATCTTTATAGAGAGAGGAGTGTGCTTATATTGTCTGTCAGTATTGGACACAACTAGATTTGATTAGTACAACAGCATCCTCAGGCTTGTCACACTTGCACTTTTGGATACGTTACATTTGTATAGCACCAGTTACTACTATTTATCAGAAGTCTGTGACTACATCTATCACCAGAAATTAATTCATCCAGAAAAAGAAACATTTAAAATAGTTCTTTGATCACATTAAATGATTATGTCCCCACCAATAATACTGAAATGCATAATCAAGCGCAACAAAAATATTCTACTTAATAAATTAGTGAAAACATGAGTAAAACAGCATAATAAATAAAAACAGTATCATAATTTAGTAGCCTTCTGTTTCAAAATACATTTAATATTCATAGAGTCCTTCGGTCCTTGTATCTTTATTGCTTGCAACTTTAGCCAGCAACAGAGCTACTTGATATCCAATAACAGTACTTTGAAATATTACTCTATAGCTAGGAATTCCACATTCTGCTTCCTCTACATATGCAAACAGACTGTGGAACAAATAGGTAAAACTGCAACATTTCATAAATACCTGTATCACATTTGAAACATGTCTGTTCATGGTCCACTGCACAGTTCAAATGTCTTCAAGAATTCAAATTCCACGTGCACAGAAAAAAGACATAAACAATCAGTCTCACAGAAACAAAATACTGTTTTCGTCTTCTGCGTCTGTGTGCGACCAGATGCAAAGGGTGTTCTTAAAGAAGAACACTTTTTTTTTTTAAATTAAATTTAATCATTAATCTCCTGGTATTTTTTCTGAACAATATGCTGTCCTTTCCGTTTTCTGGACAGTATCCCTTAATTCTGGACAGTTGGCAACCTTAGGTATAAGAAGCGTGCAGCAGGCACGCGAAAGCGCTTATCCATCTTTTGTTCCATGGTTTAATAAAGCTGCATCTGATTTTTATGAAGACGTTTCCTTTCATGTTGACTCTCACAGCTTGCTTTTGTATTTCAACCTTAGGTATAACAAAAGGTAATAGCCTTAGATAACCTTTTAGAAATAGTCTGTTTAACACAGGTTGTCCCTTCTTTTTACATTCACAAGAAGTGAATAATTTATCCAAAGATCTGAAAGATTTAGTTCTATCAAGATAGTACCTGAGTTGGTTGTGGACATCCGAAGTATGGAGAATCCATTCTCCCATATTTTTAGGTTCAAGAAAGAAAACAGGGAGATGGATAATTTCACTTAAAGTAAACTTGGATACCACTTTAGGTATAAAAGAAGGATTAGTTCTCAAAGAAACTCTGACCTTGTGAAAAATGAGATAGGATTGATATCATAAACACTTGCAACTCAGATGCCCTTCTTTCAGAGGACAGAGCAATCAGTAAAACCATTTTCCATGTTAAGAACCTCAAGTCAACCAGGTTAGCTGCTTCAAATGGAGCAAGTGCTAGTTTTTCTAACACAAAATTAAGATCCCAAGGAGGGGCCACCAGATTTCTTGGAGAACTCATATATAAAAGCCCTTTCAAAAGCATTTGACATGAGACTGCATTGAAAAAAGAGGATCCATGGGCAGACACGCTGAAATATCTGATAAATGAACCTTGATAGAGGAATAAGAAAGGTCACAGGATAGTAACTCACACATATTGTAAAATCAGAGAACAGCTAGCTAGCCCTGAGTGGCTGCTGGTTCTATTGTTGACACCAACTAGAAAATCTTTTCCATTTGCAAAAAAAAAAGTTTTGTACTCATGATAACATTCCATCTGTGTTGTATATTTTCATTCTTCCTCAACTCTTGGGTTCAGATCAGATCCTTGGATCTGACTCGGATGCTTCTTCCAGATCCCAGAACACTTGAACTATTGAGCTCGTCCATTTACCCATAATGCCCTAGTCAACTTGCATACCTTAGATCTAGTTTGCTGCCCATAGACCTACAGAGTAGTGGAAAATGAAAAAAGAATGGAATCTGAGGCTCAAACAAGGAACAGAGGATACTCCAATATCCTTTTATCTTTACAGGAGTAAAGCAAGCAGGGGTTGGTGGGTGGGAAGTTGAGGAAAAATAAAAATGGACAGCACAGATGGAATGTTATGTTGAGTACATAACTTTTTTATCTGATGTCATTTTCATTTATTCCTCAACTGTTGGGAAAGAGTTCCCACCTACCTAAATCCTGGGAGGACTCTAAGGAACGACATTCCAGAGCATGGCTGAGCCAAAGTTTACTGTTCCCCTAGACACCAGATCCAAATATGTAATGAGCAATAAAGGTATAAGGATTAGCCCAAACTGCAGCTGCACAAATATCATCCAAGGAAGTTCTTGACAAAAAGGCTGAATAAGTTACTATAGACCTGGTAGAATGGGCTTTCGGTGGTTTTGGTTAAGGCAAATCCACTTTTTTATAAACAAAGGTAATACAATCAGTCAACCATTTGGATAAAGTCACTTTAGAAATTGGTTTGCCTAATTTTGAATCAGAAAAAGAAACAAATGTTCAGATTTCCTTAAATTGTTGGTTCTGTGAAGGTAGAAACATAATGATCTGTGAATATCCAAAATGTGTAACATGTGTTCTCCTTTGTTTGAGAAATTTAGAAAGAAGATTGGAAGGTTGATTAATATTAGATTTTGACACCACCTTAGGTAGAAAGAAAGGACTGGTCCATAAAGACACCCCTTCCTTGTGAAAAATTAAATAAGGGGCTTTAGAAGACATAGCCTGAAGTTCAGATACTTTTCTGGCAGAAGTAATAGCAACTAAGATAACAGTCTTCCAGGACAAATAATTTAGTTTAGACTTAGCTGATTATTCAAAAGGGAGATTGGGTTAAGGTTTGAAGAACAACATTTAAATCCCAAGGAGGAGTAAGATCCTTTATAGGAAGTCTAAGTAAATATGTTCCTCTTAGAAAGGTTTTGCAAAGCTAGGAGGAACCTAAGGTAGTTATTTACTCCGATAAGAAAGTTGGAAACTGCTGTTAATTGTACTCTGACAGTTGAGGAGCTAACCCTTTCATTGAAAATTGTAGCTAAAAAGTTAAGAACCTTAGAAACCAGTGCTAAAAATGGATCTAAATTATTTTTATGTGCCAAAAAAACAAATCTTTTCCATTCACTTTTGTAAACTTTGTAAGTGGATACTTTGTGAGATGATAACAGAATGTGATGGACAGGGGAGGATAACCTAAGCTGTCTAGCAATCAATGGAACTGGAGAAACCATGTGTTCAACTTGAGGCCTGTCATATTTGGATGAATCATGTCTGTCAAGTGAGACAGTAGGTCTGGAGTTGGAACTAGAATCAAAGGCAGGTATAGAAGATGAGGCCAAAGGAAGGGAAAGAAGATCTGATGAGGCCAGTAAGGGGTAATGAGGATAACTGTGCTCTTCATCTGAAATGCTTTCTGAACAAATTTGGAAATGAGGGGTAATGGGGGTGTGTGTATAAAGAAGACCAGAGGGCCAAGCATGAAGTAGAGCGTCCCTTGGGGACTCCCTCATTGGGGGAATCAGGGCAAAGAACCTGTTGAATTTGTTGTTGAGGGAAGATGCAAAAAGATCACAGCCTGAATGGCCTCATCTACAGAAAATCCTCTCTGCCACATTCATGTTGAGAGACCACTTGTAAGGCATCAGAATAGAACTGCAATTGCACTGAACTTCCCCAGGATGTGCATTGCTATCAGAAAGTAATTGGATAAGATAACCCATTGCCATACTCTCATAGCTTCTCGACAAAGAGGGTAAAATCTGGTTCCCTTGTTTGTTGATATACCAGACCAGTGACATATTATCCATCTGTACTGCAATAGCCCCAGTTGGGAGAGTGTCTTGGAAGGCCTGCAACACTAGGAGTACAGCTCTCATCTCCAGAACATTGATATGTATGCACGTCTCTTCAGGGGACCATGTGATTTGGACCGTCCTTCCCAAGAAGTGTCCCCCCACCCAATGTGAGAGGCATCCATGGTCACTGTGGCCTTGGGTTGAGGGTGAACAAACGGACAGACTTGTTTTATTTGATTGGAGTGAATCCACTATAGAAGGTAATTTTTGCAAGCTTGCTTATTTGACTTGACTGGATAATGGTTGTTGGAGAACAGACCATTGAGTTGTGAGAGTCCATTGAAGGATTCTTATATATGACTGCCACTGACATGGATCCCAATGCTTAGAATATCAGACAGAATGAAAGAGAAGAACTCTGAATGATCTTTTTGACCTGAGACTGAGTTGTTTGGATCTGAGGCAGAGGGAGAGAAGCTATTTGATTGACTGTATGTAACAGAGCACTGATGAATTCCAGAGTTGGAGTTGGATTCAGATGAAATTTGTTGTAATTGACAGAAATCCACATACAAGAGCTCAGCTGGAATTAGTTGATGCTTGATTGGAGTGGTCAGGAGCCAGTTGTCCAGATATGGAAACACTCAGAATCCCTAGAGTCTCAAGTGAGCTGCAGCTTCTGCCATGCACTTGGTAAATACCCTGGGGGTTGTGGTGAGACCAAATGGCAGTGCTCTGAATTAGTAATGACTAGCTCACAGCTGGAAGCATAGATATCTTCTGGATCGTCTGTACATTTTTATGTGATAGTACGCATCCTGAAGATCTGTGGATCACATACAGTTGTCATTGTGCAGAAAAAGAAGACTGGACAGAATGGAGTAAACCGTGACCATCTGAAACTTTGTATGTTAAACTGATTGATTTAGTTTGCTGAGATCCAAGATTGGTCTTCAGTTCCCTGCCTTTTTTAGCACTAAAAAGAATCTTGAATAAGTTCAGGATTCTATCTGGTCTAGGGGGACCTCTTGGATGACTCTTTTTCTAGCAACTTATTTCTAGTGCTGCTGCTTCACTCTGAGTGGGTGGAACATCAGGGATTTTGTTTGATACTATAGGGATGAATGGGAAAATGGTATTGTATAACCTCTGCATATTATCCTCTGCACCCATGAATCTTTTTGTAATTTTTAGCCAGGCTCTCTGGTGCAGGGATAAATGACTGCTGACTGCCTCCAGAGATGGACAGTCTAGCCTGCTTTCAAGAGCACTGATAGGATCTGTCAGAGAAGGTATACCTGGATTCCTGGTTAGGCAGATTACTTCTGCCATGGGGATGGTGTCTTCCATTTGAGTTCCCCGCTCTGCCCTTGGGAGAACTTTCTCCATGTGGATCTTAGAAGGGAACCTGGGATTTTTTTGAACCATATTTTCCATTCGCCTCATTGTTTCCTAGAAAAGGTCCATTGAGGAGTTGAAAAATGTATGCCCACAGCAGACAGGGTTTTCCCTTCCTGCTCATTCCTAGAGAAGTATTTCTTTAACTTTGGGGCTGAATAAGGAAGTTCTGTCAAAGGCAGCATTGATGAAAGAAGATTTGAAGGGTTCCACAAAATCACATAAGTGGATCCAGGCATGTCTTCTGATGGAGATGTCTGAACCCGCCACCCATGAGGTATCTTCAGCCATGTGGGAGATAAGCTTCATGGATAAGTTTGAGATAGACTTAAGGGTAGCCACCTATGAGGAATTAGTACTCTCTAGCTTGGAGGATATGGTTCCAGAGAGGGATTTGGAAAGTTATTTGATCAAATCCCTCTGGAGTATCGTAAAATGTGCCAAATAATTCAGCAACATAAGGGCAAAGATCGGTGAAGCATAGACATTCTTCCTAAACCTGTCCAGTTCCCTAGACTACTTGTTGGGGAGGGTGGACAGAGAAACTTTGTTCCCCCAGTTCCTTTTTAGTGGCTTCCACTATGAGATGGCATCAGTGGGTACTCTTCTACTCCAGTGTGGTCATGTGGTCTATCCTTAGGTGGTGCCAGAATCCTGTCTGGTCTCTTAGGGATTGACTCAGTTGCATCTAGTTCCTTCCAAGCCTATCAAGAGAGACTAAATCTATGAGCTCATTGTCGGGCAGAGACACTTAGGAGTTAGGCCAACTCTAAAGACCTCCAGGAACACTGACTCCTCTTAGGAAGATTTATTGGGGGACCAGCCACCCCTTTGTTTTAGGAGTTCTAAGATGTCTCCAAAGGAGACATCATTGAGTGGTGATGTAGCAGATGACAAGACAAACATAGGGAAAAAAGACAAGTAGAAATAAACAGAAGTTTTAGTAAACTTAATAAATATAACCCTACTGATATAAGTAACATAAAAAGTGCATATTTTGGAATTAGAAAAAAAATAATTTATATGATGACAGCATAATGACAGCAAAAAAGAAGTAGTAAAAAGCCAACACTGTAGGATAGAAGAATAAAACCCTGACTAAGGCCCAAGTGACCCAGGATCAACTATTGATTGAGCCTTTTGAGACTCCAGCAGAGAAGGATGGTTGTAACTATCCTTGGGGGGGCAGATAGTTGGATGCTCCTCATAACTGATTCCTGGTAGAGGCTTGAAACTCATAGGTTAGGTATTGTCTGAGGTGGAAATAGGAAAGGGATAATGGATGAGTCACTGGGACAATACAATAACACTACCTCATCACATATCCACCCATTGACATTGGAGGCATATGCAGGGAATGAGAAAATTAGGGCATATTACAAAAACACTCCTTGGCAGCAATATAAAGCTGCATCAAGAATCCCATCAATCTACTCAATGACCCTGCGCATAGGCATAAGTAAGTCTGGAGGAGTATAGGATTGTTTGTTAGACCCATTGGATGATGAAATGCCCTAATAGGAGTCAATGTTCAGCTGCGCACTAGCAAAAATAGTGCAAAAAAGTGGTTTAAAAATGGTCCATATTATCTTTAACTGATGAGCATTTTCAGAAGGTTTGTACCATAATGCTTTCTGTTTGTCTACTTTTATTTTTTTGTATAAAAGTATACATCTACAAAACAGGTCAATGTTTTTTCCATTCAATTTTCAGGAAAATGTACTATGATATATATATATATATATATATATATATATATATGTGTGTGTGTGTGTGTGTGTGTGTGTGTGTTTTACATTGTATTAAACAGTGCACCTACATCCAAAGGCAAAGGAGCAGCTTTAGTTTGAATTTTGATGAAAATCAGTTTTATGTCATTTTCATATCTCATCATATAAGAAGAATACAATGTCACTTTTATAGCACATATACACTGTTTAGACCCAAATCACAAAACAACATATTTACTTTTTATAGTTTTGACAGTTTTTTTATTTGTTTTTATCCTGAAGAAAACTGCAAGCTACACTTTAGTTTTTAACTGATTGTTTTGTAAATGGTGCAACATTCTTACCTGAATTCAACCCAAACTTCAAATGAAAATATCTCTCATCTACTTCAAGATATTTCATGAAATTTTCAATATAGGACCCATGGACAGTTCTGCTTTTCCTGTGTTGTGCACAGTGTAATATAATTTAGTGAAAGGAGATAATAAAATATCAAGTTTGTAAATGTCATCTTGTCCGAGAAAGGAATATTATTTTTGTTTCTCATTGCATAAGAATACATTACTAATATAATTCATACATGCTGAGTTTGTCACCATGAAAAAATGAAAAATGTATGTGTGTTGTGATCTGAACAGTAAAAACAGAGTACCTAAATGGCCATATAAGACTACATGTTGTACCCAGCAATAAGGAACCATATGTCTGCAATTCTATGGAATATTACAGTAAATGGTTCAGACTAGTATGGCATGATCCTCACCTACAAAATACATTTAGCTAATGATTCCAGGTATGAAGACTACACAATTGTATCTTCATGCAATGTACTTTACTATGTATGAGTCTACTGGGTGGTGTGTTATAAGTTCACTGACAAAAAAGTCTATATTCAGAATAGGTAGAATTTCTACTTTGGGTGTAATAACTCTAAAGAAGTTTCTTAGATTACTGTTGCACTCTGTGTACTGAACAAAAGTTCATCACAGCTCTCACAATGGAAACGGCATAAATCAAATTTTCAGACTTTGGCAGTGTAATGTCACAGCAGAGTCAGCGTAACTATTTTTCCCTTCTCCAGAGTCAGAAAGGAGATGTCCAAGGTATAAGCCCATGTCCATTGATGCCTGAGTAAGGGCTTTGTGCTGCTGATTTTCAGTAATTATATTAGGTTACTAAACTAGTTTCTTAAGGTTTTGGAAGCAAAGGACTGACAGAAGTTATACAAGTGGATGCCATGTGATGCTCCTAAACAAAATAATCAAGCTGTGTGGGGATATTTATAAGGAATCTGCCCACTGACTTCCCTTTTCTCCTAAAATAAAAATAATTTTACACAAATTTTCTCTCAGAAATAGAAGGAAATATCTCCAAGGGATACTTATTTGCCCAAAAGTGCAAACAAACCAACTGTCAAAATACTGAAGGTGCAGCAAAGGCCAATTCTAACTGAAATCTTCAGTGGCAAGAAAGTTCTGAATTTTGACTCCTGAATGTCTGCTTTTATACCCCCTTGAGTTTTCCTAGCCATATATTGGCCATATAATCCTTGGGAGGATATGCCCCCATATAGCTATATGCTATTGCAACAGTGTTGTAATGATGAACTTCTAGTTACAATGCACAATGTCAGACTGTGTTGAAAGATGATAGTTATAAGGTTGTCTTTCAGAACCAGATTACCTGTTTAGGTTAAAAATATGTGGTTTCAACTTGTTTATGTACAGTATTATCATAGTGTTTCTTGTCTTGCTTAGAGAGTGCTCTGACTAAAAATTGTCACAAAAGGTTGTATGGGCCCTGTGAACTGCAACTTCAGTTTGATGTGCAGTGTTATTTTTTCCCTGTTGAGGTCAGTTGCCTTACACCAAAAAGATTTAGAAGAGAGCCAAATTAGCATAATGAAAATAATCTTTTCCTACACCTCTGTACAAAGGTGGACCATCTACAGACCCTGGAAACCTTTGCACAAATGTGGGCCATCTACAGACCCAAACTACAGACCTGTAAATCTCACTAGTCTTATATGTAAAGCCATGGAAAGAATTATCATGGAAATGATCAATAGCGATATAGTAAACCTCCAGACACTTGACCCAACCTAGTTTGGCTTTTTCAAGGGGAGGTCATGCCTACTTAAACTGCTGGACTTCCTTGAGAACGTCACCAAAGGAACGGATGAGGGCAAAATGATTCACGGTGCCTACCTTGACCTGGCCAAAGCATTTGACACAATACCCCACTCGGCATTGTTGACAAACTCAAGAGGTTAGGTAAAAACTTGTATGTCACATGGTGGATAGCTAACTGATTCAAAGACAGGACCCAGGAAGTTAGAACTGGGGAGTCCACCTTTACAAAGAGGCCAGTCACAAGTGGAGTCCCTCACGGATCAGTCCTTGGACCGTTCCTTTTTGGCATTTACTGCTCTGAAGTCAAGACCAATGTCAATGGTCTCTGGCTCACTAAATTTGCAGATGATTGCAAATTGGGAGCTGTCATTGAATTCCACAGTGACACACATGTTCTCCAGGAAGGCTGATACAGACAAACAACTGGTGTCAGATCCATGGATTCAAACTAAATACCAAGAAATGCATAATTGTATCCTTCAGGAAGTCATCCATCCCTGATAATTATCATGTTGACAAGACACCCCTTAGAGCTGACCCAGTAGTCAGGGACATAGAGAGTATCTAGCATTTGACTATCACTTGTCTGCAGTAGTGAAGAAATCATTCTATGTTGCACAACTTATAAACAAGGTATGGCATCTAAGTCCAAGGAAGTCACTGTTCCACTATATTCGGCATTTGTCAGACCTATCATTGAGTACAGTGCTCCCTTTGGTATGTACCTAACCAGGCATATCCAACAATTGAACATCCAGAGTGGTTCCTGACTAAAAGAATACAGGATGTAAGTAAAATGTCCTATGCAGACCGCCTCAAGGCCCTATTTCTGTATTCTGTCTCCTACAGGCTGTTGAAGGGAGATCTATGCCTGGCATACAAGGCATTGTCAGACCACTCTGATGGACCTCCTGCATATACACGTCTTTTTTTTTTTTTTATTGAAATCTTGCATGTGGGACAAGAACAATTAAAAGAGGCATACTCGAGAGCTGCGATGGCTTGTTGCTGAGAAAATTCTGGCAGGACTGTGTGACTCTCAGTTTCTTTATATCTTACACATGGAGTCCTTTCATAAATACTGGATTGCCCATAGGAATTCTAAACAAAATATGATTGAATGCTGCTCTTCAGCATTAGTACCAAGGGTTGTGCCTCCCTCTTCTATTGCATAATCTTGCTGAATTGTTTCTATAACACCTTTGCTTATGGTTTTCTCTTGCAGTGGTATCAGCTCCTTGTGGAAGTGAGAAGCAGTTTGGCATAGTCTGCCCATTGCACCTCCCACACACAGGCTGTTACATGTGTGCTCTGTGAGGTAGAAAACTGGTAGGTAAATAAAAACCTCAATGGCAGTAATATGGCATGACCGGATTTGCTCCAGTCTTCTTCTAACCCTAAAAGGATGTAGTCCAGGGAGACCAAGAGAGGAAGGTAGACCTGATGACTGAGGACAGACACTGGAGTCTGCTAATGGTCAGCTGGATAGGAGAAAAAAAACGGTCAAAATATTACTAACATTCTCAGAATCAGAGGTGGAACATGATGTTTTAATTTTTTTTCACATCTTTTGCTTGATGCTTTGATGATTCAGCTTTGCTGACTTTAACTACTTTGCCATTTTCTCTGTTTACTTATCAGACACCCTGACATCTATTTTCTTTTAGAGCTGAAAAACAGAATAATTAAAAACACATTTATTTGTGGTAATTAAAAGGGCAGCCACCCAATGCAGTCAGTCTAATCTTTTGTTAAGACCTTGTTTGGAGATTCCTAAGGAAAACCAATAAACACCCAATAAGTACAAGCCAGTAAGCAGACATAATTACTCTGGCACTGATGTGCTGAATAAAAAACTGACAGCTAGAGTAAGAACCAAAGAAGTCTTCTAGAAACACCTGCTAATACGAGGGCCTTGTGTACCAACCAAGATCAGCACAGACTTTTATATGCGTGTATACACAGCTGATGAAAACTCTGGTCAGGAAATAAAACAGAGGAGATAAGGTGCATAAACCCAAATGATATGATTTACTATTAAAGCAACCTCCTCTGAAGACGGTCTCCATGGATAAGAATGTTACCTTCTTTTGAGTGTTTTTAATTGGTAAACACAATATCGTTCCAAGTCTGTCTGTGAGCGGGTGCAATCTCCAACAGTATTCTAGGCTTTATTCAACTCTTGTAAGCATGCAGAATTCTTGGCCATACCACACTTTACTCATCCTAGTAAAGCAAGAACATAATGAATTGGGGCAAGCTGATTCACAGTGGTGGTCATAGCCTTCTTATAAGCTAACACTATCTGCCCTAGGTCACCCGCACTGAGCTTAAAAGGGATGCTGCTCAAGTCACTATTTGTAAAATTATGTAAATTCCTGAAGTTGACCAGCTCAAGATAAGGCAGCTTAACTAAGAATGCTCCAAGTTGAAGTGTACCAGGTAGGTTTGTGACCATAAGGCTAACTCCGTCTCCAAGTAAGAAATGGCCATATCAAGTTGGAATAGCAAATTAAATGACTAACAGTTTTAATGATTTGAAAAAAGAATAATGTGCTGCATAATCATAAGGTATGTAATAAAAAATAATGACTTGCCATTGACTCAGATGCTGAAATTGCCCAGAATTAACCAGTTTTGGTGAGACAATACTAAAGACAAGTATTTTGAGTACTGCTGTTATAAATGAAACTGCTTAAGTGATTTCTTGATTTCTTAGAACTGATGGCACCGGCAATGAAGATATAGTTTTTGATGTTTTTGGTACTTCATAGTATATACATAAAAAGTTGATGAGTCTGATGGTTTCCAGAGAGTGAGTGCAGACGACAGCACTGTGAATGACATTTTATGAGAGGAAATAGTGTGAAATGGTGTTTTAACTACGCTGCCTTAGTTTTTTAGGTATGGGCAAATACCCCGTAAACCTCATGCAGGGCAACTTCATCACCTTTATCAATGTGAGGTTGCTGCACTTTAAAGAAAAATACAATCCCCCCTGAAGTACAGTCTTATTTTTATGTAACTATGTGTTTCACAAGAACTTCTCTATCAGAATTTTGTCCTTGCATACGTGTTCTGTACTGTCCTCCCACTGTGATAATACACATGCAGTATTTATTGTTTGTGATGATTATAGATATCAATTTTTTCATGCTACACATATGTATATGGGTGGCTGGAGGTTGTGTGCATATGCTTGGGCATGTTTACAGTGTTTATATGAGCTAAGATTGAATGTTTGGTTTCCTAAACTTATACTAACAATATTCCTTCATACAAATGTCATTATATGATAACAAGATGCATTTGCTTTTCTGAAACTGCTGTTGGACTGCATCTGGAAGAAATTAAAACAGCAAAATGGTGATTTAAAAAAAAATCACAAAATAAATATTATTATTAATTAATAAACATAAGGTAATACACCATGTTTTTTTATAACACAAGGCCATTTTCAGTAATTATAGTTTCATTTTTTTTAAATTGAATCATGAGGAGTAAGACTGATTAAACACGTAAAACCATCTGTGTTTATTAAGATTTGAATTTAAAAGCATACGTTTTATTTTTAAACTTTAAACTACTTTGTCAAAAGAATTTAAGCCGAGTTTGTCCATCATATCTTCCCGGGACCTTCTCAAAAGATAAACGCCTTCTTTTTAGTTCTGGTGCTAGTGCAAATCTTGAATCTGAAAGGGAAAAAAACAGCTTATTAAATCCTGATACAAGGGCAACAAACATTTGTTAATGTAATTTGCTGGTCTGCACTACAGCTGAACTGCAACAACGGTAGTTCATAGGTTCATAGGTAGGTACTAGGCTGTCGGCAGCAAGGTTCCATGGCTTATGCCACCCAAGAAAGTTATTTTCCTGTGCCACTGTCGAGCAGAGGCACAGAAGTGATCCCCGGGGAGTATTTCCTATTTCCCATCTACTCATCAAGATTTTTCTTGAAGAGTGCTAATGAAGAACTTTGCTTGACATAGATGGGTAGCTTGTTCCAGAGTATAGGAAGTCTCTGGGACAGAAATCTATCCCTCCAGCATGTCCTGTTTATTGTGGTGACAAGGTTTAGGTCCCTAGAGCGTGTAGCTCGGAGGGATTGGGATTTCTTTAGATGTAGCATGTCCAACAGCCCTGGGTTTGACATAGCTTTATATGTTAGGCAGAGATCACCTTGGAGTAGGCGATATGCTACGGAGTAAAGCTGGAGTTTTTTGAGGCGTCAGTGTAGGGCATTTGTTTGAGTCCAGTAATCCTCTTTGTGAGATACTTCTGTGGCCTTTCCAGCTGCTGCAGATGTCTTGTGAGGTACATTCCAGGGCGTTGTACTCTATAATGGGTCTAATGAGTGACGAGTAGAGGGTATGGTTTAAACAGCTAGGCTGCAGTGCCTAGTTATTACTTAGCAGCTCAATTAATAACACACATCGGCAAGAATGTGAAAGAAAGAGTCAAGAAAAGATTTTCTCCACCCATAAGATTTGTGCAATATAATGTTTGTAATATACTGAAGATTAGAGTCTTAAATTCTACTTTGCAACTGACTCCTACTTTTTCATTTTTATTGACCACACAACCACTACTGGTGCTGCATTTCATTTCTACTGCAAGTAGATCTTTGCTTGCTTAATTTATCTGCCACACTGTCCTTGTGGCCTGGGCTGCAACTGAGAAGGTATAATAATCAGTCCAGCCATCCAGTTATCAATATCAGGCATGAATACACAAGCCAATAATTTAAACAATTAACAGAATGCCAGTCTAACATTAATATTGTATTCTGCTATGCAATCTGACATGTTGCTAATTTGGGCATCTGAAGAATGGAGGTTCTTGTTTCAGTTAAAGTTATAAAAAATCTTGTTATTACATAAAGTAGTTAACTTTTATTTTGTTGAATTTCTTCTAAAGGTGAAACAAACTATTTTTGCAAGTAGTTTTTTTCTTAATGATTGTGATGGGCTGGATCTACTTTGCAATATCAAAATTCCAAAATGCCGAAGACCAAAACGCAGAGACGAGAATCACAAATTTTAAAATGCCGAACTGCGTAAGTATTCCCAGGGCAAGTAAGCACTTGCCCAACACCACATTAAAACACACTGCATGGTCTAAAAACTGCACCCCCCAATTATATATGCCATCTCTGGGATCGCATTATAGTGGGGAAAAGGGCACAATTCCCCATGTTGGGCAAGTGTTTACTTACCCTGGTTACACTTACACAGTTCGGCATTTTAACTTTCGTGATTCTTGTCTCGGCGCTTTAGTCTTCAATGTTTTGGAATTTTACTATTCCGAAACAGAACCAATGGGCTATGTTAAGCCATGGTACTGCATACTGTTTCAAAACAAAGCTGGTAAAGTATTTAAATCTTAAAGTCAAATGGCGCTGTTAAGTGAAATGCTAATTATTACCAAATTGGCTATTTTTGTCATTCAGTCATTCTGAGGCAGTGGTGACTTCAATAACAGCACTACAAATACTGTCAAAAATGTGTGATCCTGCATTTAGCACATTTCTGAAGAGAAGTACTAGAAAAACTCATTTCCATTCAACTTTCATGTAAGAGGTTTTATTCTCACATTTTCTTGGGCAGAATACTGACAATCAATCACCATTTTTCATTTATCACTCCACAACTCAGTAGTCATGCCTACATAAACAACAAAGTCAGAGGCCAAAGAAGACTAACACAATGGTTCCTGTCCTCCACAGACCTCCAGCGAATTCTTCTAATGGGATTTTTTTTACTTCTGCCAGCTCTGCACCTCAGTAATTTTGGCTATTCCACTCAGGCTGTAATGGAAACAGGACAGTTCTCTAGCACCAATCAGAACAACAATCTTCTGGACAGGAGAGTTCTGAAAATTATAAAAAGTGGTTCCACCCTCTAATAGCTAGCTCATCTTGATGTGTTTCCCTCTGTTAGACCAGATGTTTTTAGAGATGTTGCAATCTCAGATCCTTCATGTGAGAGGAGCAGCCGAAATTGCTCAACTAGGTGAATGCAAAGGAGGATTCCATTGTCGTCTTTTCCTGATTCAAAATAAGTCATTGGGAGTCCCATCCAATTTGAGATTTAGGTGATGTCAAAATTCCCATCAGTTATATGAGATTTCACACTTCTGGTTTTCAAGTCTTGACGTGTCTGGTTCTGTAGTGTTTTGAATGATATCAGTAAACATGCTAAACAGCTATCATTCACCATCATCTACAGACACCTAAACTTTGGTGTTGGGGCACAACACTTTCATTACAATATGCCAACTGTTGGCTTTTATCTCTGTGTTAGCCATAACAGAAGTGGCCCTCCAATAATGCATCTTTTTGGTGCTGCCACTGCCTGGATGACTGGCTGCCTGTTATTCCTGTGTTGGACCTCCTAGTCATGACACTAGCCTGTATTGTTTGCAATCAGGTTAAATACCTATTTTCTATCCAGTGTCCTCCCTGAGTCACATATAGCACATTATTTTAATTATAGAAATACTTGCAACAGTTTAAAGTTACATGTTCCTCCCTTTACAGAAAGTATATAAACTCAGAGATATATCCTCCTGGTTTTGTCTTAAAGGTGGTTTCAAAAGCACTTAGTGTTGTGTCTTCTGTGGTTTGTGAAAGTAATGATATTAACTACTTTCGCATCTAACTCCTCTAGTGCACACTGCAGTGTTTAGGATAAACCATTTTTTTTCATCTTACCCTTAAGCATCTGTTGCAAGACCACCAGTTATTGTACAGTCAACATTCTGCCTTCAGTAGTCATCTTAGGATTTGTGCTTCTGTTTTCTCCTGGTGAGAGAAGGAATGCAGTTACATTATTTACTAGAGATTGCTGATCACCAGAAAGCTTAATAACTTCTTTATAGGTGACAGCTTAGAATCTGTGCTTATATTCTGATCCCGGTGAGAGTAGGAGCAGAGTGCATTCATTCCTGACTCTTTCTGGTTGGAGAGTGACTGTCTGTGCTTAACATACCTGACTGGTATGGTTGCTATTTGAGGCATCTACCAGAAAAAGGCTACAAGCCTGCTGACCCTTGCATCATCTGGGACAAGACTGTGGATCATCAAACAGGCCGTGGCCTGCTTCTCTTCTTGGGATTGGTGCTAAAACTAGCTAGTTTTTTAGTTTCAGCACTCAAAACTGTTTCCTTGTGCTCAGCAGGTGCTCAGAACTAATTCTAAGCACTAAATAAACCACAAATTACTACAGAACTTGACTTTCCTCACTTGTCAAGAGGAAAACAGTTATTAGTACATAAATTAATAAGCACCTATCCAGGCACATCTATGGGTCAGTTCCCTGTGTTTTCTCCTGTCCACCTGATGAATCTGGGCATCTTGGGGCAATGTAGCAATTGCCTCATGTACAGTGACAATCCTCTCCTCCTACCACCCAACACTACAACCTGTGAGAGATGCACTTATATAGCCAAACTGGAAGCCAAGCTCTCTCCAGCCAAGACTGGACTAGACAGTCCAGAGAAGGTTAACACCTGCACCACACCACACTCAAAACATAGTCCTTCAAAACCCACATTACCAAAACCCACACATAGAAACACAAAGCACACACCCACATTCATGGAGGCTCTCAATAAAAATCTGCCCAAGCAACAGAGACCCCCCAAGCTGAAATGCAGACAACCACCCCCCAACACTATCCGAATGACCCATAGCCTACAAAATCAGTGCCACTCAACCTCATCCCATAAGGCAAAACAACTTACCAAACACACTAGTCATAGGTGACTCTATAGTCAGGCACACTGATGTCCCACTCACCAGGCTAAACAAGGAGAAAGTTACTGTCAGCTGCCTGTTGGGTGCCAGGATCCACCACATAATGCACACACTCAGGTCACTCCTTGGTGTGAATGACCTGAGACGTACCTCCCTGGACTACATGAAAAAAGACATGTAGGAGCTCTCGGATCTTGTAGCCCAGGCAGGTATGACCCTTGCCCTGAGTAGAATCCTGCCATTGCCCAGAATGATACCACAGTACAAGGACAAAATGACAGACTTCAACAATTGACTAAGCTTCTGGTGTCATTCTAAGAGGATCCAGTATCTGTCTGCCTGGCACAACATGGTCGACAGACCATGGCCTGCACCTGTCACCCCTGGGATTCCGGATACTGGCTAAGGCTCTTGCCACCCCTATAGTGCCTTTTTTAGGCAAGGTTCAAATGCTAAATTCAGCACTGTAACAGGTACAAGCAAGCAAACTCTGAGGGTAATGCTACTCAATGCTAGACGTCTAAACCTTAAAATTAACTGGATGCACTCCTTAAAATGGAGAACATCGACATCTGTGCAGTGACAGAGACCTGGTTCAAGGATGCAGAGAGCACCCTTGCAATCCCAGGCTATAATTCATACCACACCTTTTGGCCACCTAACCTGGACTGAAACACTAAAGGCGGAGGCGTGTCCATATTCATTAAGGATATCCACACCTCTAGGCTAGCTGATCAACATAATGCATCCGAAATTATCCAAGTGCAACTAACACTGGGCAAGACTGCAATCCAGGTTGTAGCTTGTTACAGATCCCCCACCGTGCCCCAGGATTCCCACTCTTCATTTCTTAAGATACTGGAAAATATTAAGGTACAACCCAATACCTTAATTATGGGTGATTTCAACTACCCCACCATCAACTAGGAAAATTACTCATGTACCAACTCATTCGCTCAACTTTTTCTGGTATTCATAAATTCCAACTCCTTGGATCAGCTTGTCCACACCCCCACCATGGGCAGCGATATCCTGGACCTGGTCATTACCAATATGGATAACTGATGTTCCACACCAGAGGTCAACTCTTTACTGGTCAGATCCGACCACAAGCTAATCACCCTAGACATCCATATCCCACCCCCACCCCCCATTAAGGAAACCACCATCAAAAACTACTCTAAAGCCAACTTCATGCTTCTTAAGACAGAAGTGGCAAACTTCACGACACCCATGCAGATGGAAAATAGAGGTACAACTTCTGAATCTTACACAAATGCACTATATAAGCACATACATGAGTGCATGGATTGTGCGATCCCCAACAGATCCAAGACACTGTCCTGCAAAAAAGGAAGCCAATCTGGTGGCCCCTGTGATAAGCAAACTCTAAAACAGAAGGAAGAAGCTGTTGCAAGAAAGAGTAAAATCCCATGATTGGATGAACTCCCTGGTCAGCCTCAGCAAGAAACTGAGATCCCTCATAAAATCCATCAAAGCCAGTTATGAAAATAAAATTGCCACTGATTCCAAAGACAACCACAAAGCATTCTACAGCTATGACAAGAATCTTAATGGCAATACTCAGATATGCTCTGAACTACACCACAATGGCATTAAATATGCAGAACCAACCGATATTGCCAACATCCTGGCAGATAGGTTCAGTGCTAACTTTACCTCCCTCTCACCCTCCAAAGGGCCTATCTTAATACTGGAAGAATGCAAAGCCCCTGTAATCATGGATGAACAAGTAAAGACCACACTCCCCAAAGCCAGGAACACAGCATCCATGGGACCAGACAACATCCCAGGCTGTGTACTGCACGAACTACAGAATGAACTGGCACCCAACCTAAGTACCATGTTCAATCATAGCCTCACCTCAGGCTATGTGCCTACTGAATGGAGCACAGCGATGGTTATCCCACTCCACAAAAGGGGTGCCACCAAGGATGCTAGAAACTACCTCCTCATTAGCCTGATAAGCCTGGTCTGCAAGGCCATGGAATGTATCATCTTGGAGCTTAAAAACAAAGACAGGAAACCTCCAAACACTGGACCCCACTCAGTTTGGGTTTGTAAAAGGTAGATCATGTATACTAAACCTGATTCACTTCTTTGAAGCAGTCACTAGAGCCGTAGACGAGGGCAAGGTAGTGCACACAGCCCGTCTTGACCTCGCCAGGGCTTTTGATACCATCCCCCACTCTGGAAGTATAGATAAACTCACTAAACTAGGCATACGTCCCTATGTCACAAGATGGGTGGCCAACTGGCTCACTGACAGAACCCACACAGTAAAAGGAGACAACTCAAAGTCTGACTTCAGACCAGTGATGAGTCGAGTACCACAAGGTTCGGTCCTGGGTCCTCTCCTGTTCGGCATCTGCTTGTCTGAAGTGCAGGCCAACACAGAAGGTCTTTGACTAACAAAGTTCGCAGATGACTGCAAACTGGGAGCCATAACAGAATCACCTAATGATGCAGACATTCTACAAAAGGGCCTCACAGAGACAGATGCTTGGTGTCAAAGTCATGACCTCAAGCTCAATGCTAAGAAGTGCATTGTCATCCCCTTTGGGAAAAACTCGGTACCCATGAACTAACACATAGACAGTAGCTCACTAAGCACTGAAAGTGTGATAAGAGACCTCAGGACACAGGTGGACAGTAGTCTCTCCTTTGATAACTACATCTCCACAGTAGTCAGAAAATCCTTCTATGTGGCACACCTCATCACAAAAGGGTTCTCTTCTAGAAAAAAGGAGGCCATTGTTCCTCTCTACTCATCCCTCATCAGACCCATTATAGAGTACAATGCCCCATTTGGCATGTATCTCACAAGACACCTCCAATAACTGGAGAGGCCACAGAAATACCTTACTAAGAGGATTACTGGCCTTAAACAGATGCCATATGCAGACCATCTCAAAAAAACTCCAGCTCTACTCCGTCGCATATCGCCTACTCAGAGGCGATCTCTGCCTAACATACAAAGCTATGTCAAACCCACAGCTGCTGGACATGCTACACTTAAAGAAATCCCAATATCTCTGAACCACATGCACCAGGGACCTAAACCTTGTCACCACAATAAACAGAACATGCTGGAGGGATAGATTCCTGTCCCAGAGACTTCCCATACTCTGGAACAAACTACCCATTCATGCCAAGCAAAGCTCCTCATTGGCCCTCTTTAATAAAAACCTTGACGACTGGATGGGAAATAGAAATTTCATCCCGGGGATCATTTCTGCGGCACTGCTTGACGGGCACAGGAATAATTTTCTTGGGTGGCGAAAGCCAGGGAACCTTTTTGGCTAGGCTTATATTGGCCCCAGGGCCAATAGCCTAGTACCTACCTATGAACCTAAGAACATTCCCCTTTCCCATGTCCATGCAAAGGGAGACTTATTCCTATGACCTCACATAGAATAGTGATAGCTACGTAGATATAAGTCTCCAGGCATGTCATTTCTATGATGGTCCTTAGGTTTCAGCTCAAGCCTTATGTTGAAGCTTTAGCTGTATTACTCAAGTCTCTCAACAGCACTGTTATGACTATGTCATAGTCCATGTTGGCATGAATGACTTGAGATGCACCTCCCTGGACTATATGAAGAGAGACATGATCAAGCACGCTGAATATGTGTCCCAGGCCTGTATGTTCCTAGCCTTAAGCAGCATTCTACCATCACCCAGAATGATGCCTCACTACAAACAGAAAATGATTGACTTTAACGATTGGCTTAGTTTCTGGTGTTATTCCATGGGGATCCAGTACCTGACATCCTGGGATGACATGATTGACAAACTCTGAAACTTTGCCAGAGATGGCCTGCATCTGTCCCCCTTGGGCTTCATGCTCCTGGCAAAGGCTCTTGCCTCCTCCATAGTGCCATTTTTAAGCAATGCCATGAGGTCAAAACTACCAGCATGAAAATGTCATCAAAACATAAATTAAAGGTCATGTTGCTAAATGCTAGGAGTCTACACATGAAACTACACTCATTGCAAGCATTCTTAACCCTAGAAGATGCTTACATTTGCGCAGTCACAGAAATCTGCTTCAAAGCTCCCGAGAGCACCCCAGCCAAACCAGGTTACTCATCCTATCATATGTTCAGACCCCAAACCATGGGCAGCAAAGCAAAAGGAGGTGGAGTTGCAGTATATATAAAAGACATACACACCTCCTGGCTGGTCAAACAGTATGATGTACAGGAAACATTCCAGGTGCAGTTAACAACTGGCAAGACCCCTATTCAAATCATAGCTAGGTATAGGCCTCCAACTTTGACTCAAGATGCCCACTCCACCTGTCTGGACATCTTCGAATCTATCAAGATTCAACCCTTTACCCTGATCCTGGGCGACTTTAACTATCCAACAATAGACTGGAAGAAATACTCATGCCAAAACACAAATGCCCAGAGATTCCTTGATGTCGTCAATGCAAATGCCTTGGACCAGTTGGTCAACACCCCCACAAGAGGGTGCCATCATCTCTGGTAAGATCTGACCACAAAGTGGTCACTTTTGAAGTCAACGTTCCCCCCCCCCACCAGCTAGGGTCAAGCAAAAAAATTTCTCCAAAGCAGATTACAACCTCTTGAGGGAAGGTATAAACAGCTTCACAGCCCCCTCCCCCTCCATAGGAACTGGCACATTTGTCCAAACCTACATCAATGTACTACTATATGAGCATTTATATAGCTGCATGGAATCGGGAATACCTGACAGGATGAAATCCTTCTCCTCAGTGAAGAGCAACCCTGTCTGGTGGACATCAGCAATAAATAAACTCTATAATAAAAGGAAAAAATTGCTGTCCAGGACCAAGAAGGAGCAGGTACCTAACTGGAAGCAATCTCTCCTTAGCCTGAACAAGCAAATAAGATCACTAGTGAAATCATCCAAAGTAAACTTTGAGTCCAAACTGGCCACTTCTGCTAAAGACAATCATAAGGCCTTCTTCACATATGTCCGCAACCTCAAGGGGAAGCACCCAGATCTGCACAGAACTGGTGGTCAAGGACACCACATACACAAATGCTGTAGATATAGCAAACCTACTGGCAGACAGGTTCAGTGAAAACTTCACCCCTCTGTCCCCCATCAGTAAAACAGGACATCCCAGTACATGCCTCCCTCCCCTTATCTCTATGGAGCAAGTCATCACTGCCCTCTCAAAGGCAAAAAATACAGCCTCCATGGGACCTGATAACATCCCAGGCTGCATCCTACATGAACTCAAGCAGGAACTTGCAGCACCATTAGGCACCCTATTCAACCAAAGCCTGAGAACCAGCTTCATCCCAGCTGAGTGGAGGAGAGCCACTGTCATCCCTTTGCACAAAGGTGGAGTGTCCACCGATCCAGGAATTTATAGACCCATCAGCATAACTAGCCTGATCTGCAAGGCCATGGAGCAGATTATCATGGACCTAATTAACAAGGACAGTGGCAACCTCCAGACACTCGATCTCACACAGTTTGGTTTTGTCAAGGGGAGGTCATGCCTGTTAAATTTGGTCGAAATTTTTGAGACAGTCACCAAGGCCATGGACGAGGGAAAAATTGTGCACACCACCCACTATGACCTGGCCAAAGCCTTTGATACTGTTCTCCACTCAGGTATAATAGATAAACTCTCTCAGCTAGGCACCAATCCATATGTTACCAGATGGGTAAAAAACTGGTTCACTGATAGAATCTACCTTCTCAAAATAGGGGAAGCCACCTCAAGCAGTAGACCCGTAACAAGCAGTGTACCACAGGGATCGGTCTTGGGGCCTCTGCTGTTTGGGATACACTTTTCTGAGGTGCAGGCCAAAACCAGTGGGGTATGGCTGATGAAGTTTTCAGATGACTGCAAGCTGGGTGCCATCATCAATAGTGATATGGATATCCTCCAAGAGGGTCTCACCCAAACAAATGACTGGTGCCAGAAACATGACCTCAAACTGAATGCCAAAAAATGGATCATCATGCCCTTTGGAGAGAGTGACATCTCACATTGATAATAAGGTCCTAAGCATGCAATCAGTTGTGAGGGACTTGGGCACCCAGGTTGATAGCAAACTGACTTTTGACCACCATATTGCCTCCATTGTACGGAAAGCTTTCTACATGGCCCGCCTCATTAGTAAGGGTATTTCATCCAGAGACAAGGTGGTCATAAGACCCATTGTTGAGTACAATGCCCCTTTTGGCATGTACCTCACAAAGCACATGCAGCAACTGGAAAGGCCACAGAGGTTTCTCACCAGGAGAATCCAGGGCTCAAACATCTACCCTACACAGATAGGCTAAAGGCCCTGTCCCTGTACTCAGTCACTTACAAACTCCTCAGAGGTAACCTCTGTCTGGCATATAAAGCAATCTCAGACCCCACCCTGATGGAACTGCTGCATATCCGCAAGTCAAGCTCCACTCAAGCTAACTGCACACATGACCTCAACCTGGTCTGTGGCATCAATAGGACTTGTTGGCAGGATAGATTTGTATCCCAGAGACTCCCCCTTTTGTGGAATAGACTCCCTCTCCATGTCAAGCAGACTGCCTCATTAACCCTTTTTAACTGCAACCTGGATAACTGGCTGGAGAACAGAAAATTCACCCCTGAGATTCCACCTGTGTCCCTGCTGAACAGTGGCATAGTGTGCTGACTTGGTGGAACATGGGATAAATTATTGGCTTGGCTTGTAAGGGCCTCAGGGCCAATAGCCAAGTAACGTCCTATGATCCTATGATTTAGGCATTTTTTTCTGAAGGTGGTACACTTCAGGGTTTTTCTTGTTTGCCCACTGAAAAGAAGGAGTTGCTGCTCAAGTTATACTCTTTCCAACAAGGAAGGAGAGACTGAGTGCTAAACACATTATCAATGGAATGCAGGTTTCTTTATTCCTCACTGTTTGTGGAATTTCCATACAGAAAACCAGAGACTTACTTTTGTCATAGCATTATGGCATAGAAGAATGTATTCTAAGTTCTTCATATCTTGAACTATTCAGAGATGATTCCATTTTAAACACTGTCCTCTGTGAAATGTGGCAATATGACTCTTTCCACCTCAAACAAGGATGCTACAGTAGTTCTCATGTACCTACAATCCATGTGGAAATCTTAGCGGTGTTAGACGGTGTCAGGAAGCTTTTCACCTTATCTTCCTACAATTCCAAATGAAGTGATTCAACATCTGGAGAAAGGAATTACTTTATCTTCCTCGGTATGTCAAGTATTTCTCAGGCATATTTTTTATCTAGACCACAGTTACTCCATTATCAAGATACATGTCAACTGTCTAAGCATTTCAAAAGCATGACTCTGACCCAGCACACACTGAAGAAAAACATTCTGTAATGGAGCCTTCAGCTCTGACCTCTGATGTAGAATACTTATCTTCCTTGGAATATGAAACTCATGATCAGCAGGCCTCTGATTCTTCTCTTTGAACTAGATGGCTCGACAGACCTAATGGGCATGTCCTAGAAGGTGCTCTTCCTAGTAGCCATTACTTAAGCTTGGTGGTAATCTGAACTTCAGTGTCTTAGGGGTAAACAACCTTCTCTCATACTCTGTGTGATCTTTCTTAAGACTGACCTTGCTTACTTCAGATGTTGGCCTCTGGGCTGTTGCTAAGTCAGTCCATTTATGTATTGGCCTTCTTCATGAGTGTTGAAAACAGAGAAGAGTGTGTATTTGTTATACTGGAAGTGCACCATCAATTATTGCTCAGACAGCCATACAAGCTGTTCATTTCCTTTGAACCATGCTAGGAGGGTTTTCCAGCTACCAGAAAAAAAAAAAAAACACTAGAGAGCTTGCTAACTGCATCATCTTTTGTCTCTAGATAGCTAACAATCCCTTAGCTAGGTTAGTGGTAGCCCATTCCATCCGGGAGAATGCCATGTTTTGTATACAATTCGGGAATATATCCATGATGGATCATTGTGCCTGGATGCTCATACCTTTGCTTTGTAGTACAGTCTCATTCTCCTTTCTTTTGGTAAACTATCCTTTTGGAGGTCTGCCCCTGGATGTTCTGCTTTGAAAACCTTCTGCCTTTCACCCCCCCCCCCCTCCCCACACACACACACACACTTTCTGGTTGTAATTTAAGACACCATTTATCTTTAACTGTTCTAATATGTCATAATAGAAAATGCAAGAAGAAGGAAACTTTAAACCTATCTGGCCTGCAGAAGTAATGCTGTGATCAAAGGCAGCTGCCCTAATCTTTCACTTTTCTTATGCCAGATGTCCTAAGCTTTTTTAATATCCCGACTGAAGGTCTATTGCCGCCTGTCCTTCCTCCAGATGACCCAAATTCAGGGAATTTAGATGAGTGGGTTTAGCATAATAGTTAAGGTCTTCACCTCATAGACAAAAGTGACAGGGATGACCTCTAGTTATTGGCTAGGCCTACGCTGGCCCTTCAGGGAAGTTAGCCTTGTATTCACCTCTGAAACTGGAACTGATATAGCAGAGAGGGGATGGTGTACTGACCTCAAAGACCCAGTGTTTTGTCCAGAGAGGAGGCTGAAGAAAGCCCTTTTGTCTATCCAACAGTCCTTCCAGGTGATACCTTTCTTGGTGATTATCATTAATGATGCTACCATTGCTGCTTATACTGTGGTCCCTGTCCCAAAGAAGGCTGACTACATCCTTTGGTCCTCCGTTGAGTGGGCTTTCTGGTCAGAGATGCCTTAGCCTGACAACTTAATTTTAGCAGCTGTCTTTAAAAAAAACTTCTACCATCAAAACCCAGTAGTCCCTGTAGCAGTCAAGGAGTCCAGAGTAATAAACAGCCTAGTGAAATGGGTTTATATGGACTCTACATTTATTTTATGGGTGTTCAACTACCTATTGCATATGATGGATTTTTAACATGATATCACCAACAAAATGCATCACATTAACCCAGTCCCATGATGTACAGAGATAGAGTCACGACTGTAGCCCAGATAGTCCATATTTGACTCGGTGCTTAGGTGCTGGATTTACTGGATGGAGAGGTAGAGAACAAGTGTTTGATGTTGGCTCACCCATCCTCGGGGAAGGGGGGGTGGACATTGATCCACTGCATTTGTAACATCTGCAGGAGATCAGATGTATCAACTGTAGCAATGAGCCTAGAGAATCCTGAGCTTCAAGCAATATTTCATTTCCTAGGTAAGTAATGCTCATGCTCCTCCTGTGTGTAGCTGTTTCAAAGCTAATAATGCTGCCTCAAGGAAGAGAGCTATGAAGGACTTGCATGTGATTTACTGAGTGTCCAGCAACACCTGTGGTGGAAGGCAATAACAATAAGACATGACATGAGTTATCTGTAGGAATACAGCACAATGCCATGGCTCTGTCATGTCCAGCTCTATGAGGAAGCATACCATAGGCATAGGGTACCTAGGGAAGAACAGGCCACATGGGACATGATGACCCCTCATACATAGTGTGAGGCATAGCGATACTTTCTATTGGGGTTGTAAGAGTGTGTGCATAGCACTATATGGGGTGAATATGAAGATGTGGGAAGAGGTCTACAGAGGCCATGCCCATTGCTGCAGTGTGTACATTGTAGAGTTCTGTATAGCACTGCATGGATCTGTTAAATGGCTGCATAATAGGAGGAAGGAAGCACATATAACCCCCAAATGCACAGAGGATGGCATGGGCCTACAAGGGAAGCAAAAGCTGGAGAAGTTCAGCAGGCCCTTACCTGCTGGGTAAAGGTGTTGCAGCCAAGCTGTAAGAAAACTGGTTATGGCAGTGAATGGTGCAGGATGTGAATGCTGTGGGTGACTATAATAGTTATCTGCAACAGGTAATGTGAAGGGTAAGTAATATAATAGAAACAAGGCATTGGACATTGCCAAAAATGTGTCCATTACAAGGGGTGGACTGCCAACACAGAAGTGGCTTACAGATGTGTGAGTTCCTAATGTCTTTCTCTATGGAGGGTGAAATGGATTGTTGTACTCATGGGTGGCTTGGATGTGGCAGATGGGTTAGCAACAAAAACAGCAACCTGAGTATCATTAGGGGGCTCATCGGATTATTAATACCCAGTATATGTTCATGTGGCACACTGCAATCTATGTGACAGGACTGATTCATGAAGGACCTTCTGCATATCTGTTCTTTCCGGCATCTCTAGGCTGCAACAAGCCACATATCGTATATGTATGTCTCTGTAAACTATAGAGGCATCTCATTGTCTACCACTGTGGATATGAAATGCTCATGCTTTCTCAGTTTCTGCAGGTAGAAAGACCAGCACTAGGGGTCAGCACATGCCTGATGTTGGAACCTGTGTTAGGGGACGGCAGTGTGCATACAGCACAATCTGGTAATGTTTGCAATACTACTGTGAGAGGGCTCATCCACATTACACATGACAAAGGCCCCTGTGGAGGTTCAGGCTGACCCCACACTCACCTGTTCATGTCAGACATCCTCTGATTCTCTTCCAAGCCTCCCCCTCCCCCCACTATGTTCTCGGAGCACACAGTATCTGAAATTCGTACTGCCTTAGATGTGCATATGTAAGAGAAAAGCATGGAGGGAGTTGTGGTGCTGACGTAATTTGAGGCCTAAGAGCTGTGTACATTTTGCATAAATCATCAGATACCTAGATCTGTGATTCAGACATTGATAGCTGTGGAGTTGCTGAGTGTGCTTCATGGCTTGCACGACAATATACAATATCTACAGAGGCATGTCATATGGGTTTAGTGAGCAGATGGTGCTCTGAGGTCACTTGTGCCAAATGTTGCCTACATGGGTGCTTCCATGAGATACATGATAGCTGCCCTCAGCTCTGCTTCTACAGGCCATGCAGTTTGTGGCCATGGGTAGGTCCAGATATGAGTTGGTTTGGCACATGCAGGTGGTACTCATACTACACAGACCATTTCTGAGATGGCATCACTGTGGCCACACAGCCTGCCACCTCTATTCATTGGTAGTCTTACAGTCATGGGCACCAATTCTTCTCAGTCACAACACCTAGGGTTTCTCAATAGGTTGCTTATGAATGGTCCTATAGCTTTACTCCTTTTGTATCCTCTGTGGATACATGGAGTGCCATGCCTACTGATGGCCATCATCTAGGCCATGGATGATGAAGCTCTGTAGGCTGACAACATGATACACACCATCAAAGTACATGTGAACTATCTCATAGTTTTATACCTTCCTTGTCATAGACTGCATCAATCCCCAGCTCTGCATGCCACTACAGTGGACACTGCCAATGGCCATGATGTGACAGTTCAACCTCACCACTAGAGGATGTGATTGTTGAATCTCCACTGCCTTGAATACATGGCTACCATATTCAAGTCCTATGATCCTGCCCCATATTACTGTATTGCTGTCACCTACCATTGTGTCCAACCACCCGCTTGTGCAAGTGATGATAACCATGCCCTACTCATCCACTAATCTGCATATGTACAGTTATATCTGATGCACAGTGTGGCCAGCAATGCGCCACCTTGCACAGCCTGGGTATGAAAATGCTTGCATTATTTTATTCTAAGATTATTTGAATTATCCCTATAGTTGTGGATCAAACTCTGCATCTTTGTCAATGTTAGAATGTATTGCATCATCTGTTGCCTAACCTGTGGTACTTGTGCTGCCTGTTTATTCCCAGAGTCACCACCCTGCCATTCTGATGTTGCTTGTACTGCTGTTGTGGCCCCTGCTTGGATGTTTCCCTGCAACATTAGCTGTTTCAACAGTGCTATGTTGTGGAACATGGCACACACCATGATGACCGTGCTGCAGCTATTACGTGCATATTGCAGTGGCCCACCTGACATGATGAGACAGTAGAAGTGGCCCTTGAATTGCATGAATATGCACTACATGATGTTATACATTTCTGTATGGGCTGTGTTATATGCTATCCCTGCCATGGTCTGAGGGGTTACATATAAGGAGTTATCATCCATGGATTCAGGGCATATCTGACATTGCCTATAAAACATAACAGCCACCCCATTAAAATGGCCTACTCCCTGCTTTCATGATAACTGTGAATAATGCCCTGTGTAACACTACCAAGTGTGCATCTACTGACTAGATGACCCTATGTGATATCCCCTCACACAAGCCTTTGGTATATGTCAGTCGTGTGCCATGTGTGTGAACCATGGCATTACATACCACCTGGCAGTTCAGGCAGTGAAAGCCATCCTGTTGATTTATTTCAGTCCCTGTGGACCAGATGAGACTTTGACAGTAACTTGTGTGCAATGTGTGCTTCCCAGAACCTCAAAAAAGTGGGCTGTATTGTAAAATACCCACATAATAGTGATTCTCTCTTCTGCAGTCCTGGGGTACAAAATATGCTCCTCTACATGCTGTGACATTATGTCAAGAAACTGATGTACTATGTGTGAGACTGAAGCCTTTAATATCCCAAATGTATCCTTCATAAGTCACTGGAAGATTCCTGTAGCTAAGATCATTAATACTAGACTTAACCTTTGTGTCCACTAGGATGGGCAATCCATGCATCCCCTTCATTAATTCTTGTGGGGAAACACAGTTTGACTAGGTCAAGTAAATCTCCCTGTCTACCCTATAGCATTAGACTATCATCCACAATGTGACCACAATGTGCCACATCTTGAGCATTGGCTCCACTAGTAACCACTAACACATACTGCTCTGCTACAGCTGCTGCTCCTTCTAGCATCTCCACTCAGCTGTACACCATAAAACTCCAGTGTTTAGAATACGTGTTTGCCATGGATTAATGAACCTGTTGTATACATTGCTGAATCACTCCAACACATTTGATGTCATCATTTGTACACTCTAGGTGCCTCATTTGTTTGGGGGTTCATTATTTCCATATCATTATGTGGTTATTTCAATGTGCTGCATACAGTACTATTTTCCCTTTGCAAGGCCATATTATCCATGTCTTAGAATCACCTACTTCCTAGACACTGCCACTAGCCATGCTAATTTGCACTGGATACTATGCTAACCACATATCAATTCCAGCCCTTTCTGTACTTTTTTCTTTATCTAAACTTTTCTGTATAAATGGTCTGAGAAACCTGTACTGATACATTGGCAGTTTGCTGAAAGATCTCTTTTTGCTACGATGTGGCCTACTCTAGTTCTGAAATTATCTCTATGAGGTGTATGTTCAGTCTCTTTATTCAGATATGCATTCTCTTTAATTTATTTTCCACTGACAATACTCATATACTGTCTACTTGCACATTTTGCTAAGCCATATTATCATCTAACCCAAAATATCACACTTGGCTATTCATTTTTCTTGCTTAGTTTAATAAATATTATGTATTCTTATCATTTAGTTTTATTTTATAAAATTCAGATATATCTCCATTCCTAGTATATGTGTTATAGCACGATTTCCCACACTGATTAATTCTTAACAACAATGCTGCACCTTAACACATTTCAGTTCCAACAGACCATATTATTTTTGTTCTCCCAAAAACATTCACTTGTGGTTTGTTATATTGCTTTCTATATTTTATAGGTTCATAAGTATGTACTAGGCTAATGACCATTTGGGTCTTTTTAAGTTTAACCATGCCTTTCAAATCTCTGACCAGTTTTGGTATCCTTGGCAGTATAAGAAGAGCTTGGGAGAGGAATCATTTTAAGCAGGGGCCTGGGAGATGAACCATCTACAAGCTGCCTGTGTCCGTTAGAGACATAGGTGCCAAACCAGGGATAAATTTCCTGTTCCCCATCCAATTGCCCATGTTACAATTGAATTGAGTTAGGGAGGCACTCTGCTTCACATGGATGGATAGCCGGTTCCAGAGATGGGGTAACCTCTGGGATACATGCCTGCCTCTCCAGCAGGTCCTGTTTATATCACAGGCAAGGTTTATGTCTTTTTTTCCTGCATTCATATAAAGTCAATGTCTTATTTTCTTTGTTATGCCAGTAGATAATAACTGACCTCCTTTTCCAGTGTTAATGCATAGGAACTTATGAACAATACTAGGCGAGCAATCACAGGGATCATAAAATGGCTAGCCATTAAGCAAACACATTTGAAGTTCCTGACACTCATTCCAAGAACTAAATAGTGATTACTTCCCAAACCAAGCAGGGCCTTATATGTTAACCCCAGGGCAAATTCATGTTTACCAATCCAATCATCATGACTAGACTTAAAGGTAGCCATTGTAGTACATTGTTTGATCGGTAGTGCTAATGTAGTCCACAGCCTGGGAATATGTTGAGTTTGGAACCTATCCTTGTGTATCTTGTTTATTTGTTGGCATAGATTTAGGTCTCAAGAGTGAATGTTTGCAGAGCCAGCGGTTTTGTGAAGCAATAGGAGGTCAATTAGGAATGGGTCTTTCATGACTCAAAAAGCAAGAAAAGAAGCTATGTACTTACCATAACATTCCATGTTTGTAGTCCATCTCGCCTACATTTTTGTTGGATGGGTTCAGAGCTGATATTCAGCTCTGACTCAGCTGATACTAAAGCTTGAGAGCTTTTACTGGCTGGAGGCTAACCCCTATCCCATGGTGCCTCACGGCAATTTCCCAGATCTTGTTTGCAAGAAAGCAATAAGTACCTAACAGGTATGAAATATCAGAACTGTATACAGACAAAACATTTTGTAATATATAATCCAAGCCAGGTGGACCACAACTAAAAACCAGATCAGACAGCACCAGTATAGTCCACCAGATCTTCCAGAAACAGGAAGGGGGTAGGAAGGAGGGACGCAAGAATGTAGGTGAGATGGACTACAAACATGGAACGTTATGGTAAGTACATAACTTCTTTATGTTATGTAGTCCTATCTTACCATAATTCTTGCTGGATGGGACAGCGTCCCTAGCACCTTTATCCTGGGTGGCTCAAGCGAAGAGACTCTTCAGTACAGTGAACCCAAAGGATGACCTGTCCCGGGACGCCAAATCCAATTTGTAATGAGTGACAAAGGTATGGGGTCTTGCCCAAGTAGCTGCTGCGCAAATAGTATCATTTGGGAGCCTAGATCTAAAGGCACATGAAGTAGATACAGCTCTAATAGAATGGCCTTTGACTTTGATGGGTAATTGTTTGCCAGCTGATTGATAAGCAAAGGAAATGCAATCCGAAAGCCATTTTGAAAGAGAGACCTTGGAAACAGGCAAGCCTTTCTTCTTGTCAGAAAAGGAAACAAATAATTGATCTGATTTTCTGAATTCATTAGTTCTGTGTAAATAAAATCTGAGAACGTCTAACTGGTGTAGTCTATACTCAGATTTATTAGAGTGGTTTGGAAAAAAACACAGGTAGCTCAATAGTAGTATTCAGATTGTGCTCTGAGCATACCTTGGGAAGAAAGGAAGGGTTTGTCCTGAGTGAGACTCTATCCATGTGAAAAATAATGTAAGGAGGTCAAATAGTGAGCTTGCAGTTCTGAGACTCTCCTAGCAGATGCTATGGCTACTAAGAATAGTGTTTTCCATGACAACAATTTCAGCTCTGATGAAGGGGATGGCTCAAAGGGTGCAGACATCAAAGATGAGAGGACTAAGTTTAAGTCCCAGGGATCTAATGGCTGTTTGATTGGAGGCCTGAGAAGAAGAACTCCTTTTAAGAAGGTTTTTACACAAGGAGTGTTGCATGATTGGATTTCCCATGAAGCCAAAATGGAAATTGGAAATGGCAGTTAATTGAACTTTAACTGTAGCGGCTGCAGCTCCTTCATGAAAAATTGATGCTAGGAAGGATAGCATAGATTCTATAGGAGCCATATATGGATTTAAGCCCTGGTTCATAGCCCAAATCGAAAACCTTTTCCATTTGCTGGAGTATAGTTTCTGAGTGGAAGGTTTATGGGATGAAATTAGAATGTGTTTGACAGAAGGGGATAGGGGAATACACCTGGCTATTCGTGAAACTGGAGCGGCCATGCTGTCAATTTGAGGGTGTGGATGGTGGGGTGGAACTGTCCCGATTGATGAATCAGAAGGTCTGGAGATGGGTCCAGAATCCATGGTTCCTCCAAAAGGTAGGGCCACAGGAAGGGAAACCAAACTTGTCAAGGCCATTAAGGAGCAATGAGGATCAGGGAATTCCTCATCTGTTTTGCTTTCTGTATTACCTTCGGGATGAGAGGAAAAGGTGGAAAGGCATAAAGAAGTCCTGGGGGCCAGTGATGGACTAGAGCATCCCTGGGTGACATCCCCAGATGGGGAATGAGGGTAAAATAGCTGCTGCATTTGGCGTTCAGGTGAGTAGCGAATAGGTCGCAGCAAGGTTGGCCACATCTGTGAAAGATCTCTTTCGCAACTTTTGGATTCAGGGACCACTCGTGAGGCATCAGAATTGCTTGACTGAGTTTGTCTGCTATTACGTTGGATTTCCCTGGGATGTGCATTGCTTTCCAAACTCTTAAGGCCTCTCGGCAAAGCAGATAAGATTTGGTTCCTCCTTGCTTGTTTATGTACCACACAACAGACATGTTCTCTGTCTGAATCGCAATTGTCCAGGTGGGAAAGGAGCTGTGAAGTGCTTGCAACGCATACAGCACCGCTCTCATCTCCAGAACATTGATGTGCAAGTGGTTCTCGTGGTTCTGCCAAGTACCTTGGACTGTCATTCCCAGATAATGCCCCCTCCACCCTATCTGGGAAGTGTCTGTGGTCAAAACTGCTTTCTCCTGGGGAGGAACAAGTGGACAACCTAGGAGAAGTTGTTCTGTGTGCAACCACCATGTCAGATCCTTCTTGCAGGTGTTTATTATAAAAATCTGGTGAGACAAATGAAGGTCTTGCATCGACCATTGGGCAAATAACAGCCAATGAAGTATCCTCATAGACAGGCAAGAAGAACTAATAGAATGGAGGAAGCCATAGTCCCTAGGACTTGAAGGACTACTCTGGCCTGAACTTTTTGTTTGTTTAGCAAGGATCTGACTTGACTGTGTAGAGACTCTACTCTTCCTGGTGTTAGTCTTGCTGACATGGCGGTTGTGTCTATTTCTGAGTCTAAGTATACAATGTGCTGTGAAGGAGATAAGGCTGACTTTTTTAGGTTGACAGTGATGCCTAGACTGGCGCACAAGGATAGAGACTCATCCCTGGTTCTGATGAGTTGATGCTTGGCGGTAGCAGTGAGGAGCCAGTCGTCTAGGTATGGAAACACCTGGAATCCTTGACGTCTCAGGTGAGCTGTAACCACTGCCATGCATTTGGTGAACACTCTGGAGGCTGTAGTGAGACCAAAGGGCAGTGTTCTGAACTGAAAATGACTGTCTCCCAGCCGGACATGTGTCTCCTGGAGCACCTGTCCATTTTGATGTAGTAGTACACGTCCTGGAGATTAATCCAATTGTCTTTCCCGTTAAAGGGGAATATTGACTGCAGAGTGACCATTCAGAACTTTGATTTCTTTACATACTTTTTGAGCCTGCTGAGATCTAGGATTGATCTCCAGTCCCCTGTCTTTTTTGGAACTAAAAAGAATTGAGAGTAAGTTCCAGATCCTACTTGCTTTGTCGGGATCTCTTGGGTGGCTCTTTTTTGATCAAAGAGATGACCAAGATGTTGCATGGCCTAATTGGATGGGTGGTAGATCTGGTAGATACCGGTTTGCTAGGGGTTCAGAAACAAAGGGGAATCAGGTAACCTCTGGATATTATGGTGTGTATCCAACGATCTTGTGAGATGGTTAGCCAGGTGCTCAGGTACAGTGATAGACGACCCCTGACTGCCTCCAGAGATGGACAGTCGAGCTACCCCTCAGGGGCGATGGAAGGGATGATCAGAGAAAGTTTCTCTGTTTCCCTGATGTTGCGGACCTCCTCTGCTGCAAGGGTGGTGTCTTCCATTATATCCTCCCCCTCTGCCTCTAGGGGAGGGTTGACCTTGTGCTTGAGGGAAACCTTTTTTGGGATTTATGGAACCACATTTTCCCTCCTGTATTACCCTTGGTATAGGGTCTAGATGGGAGGGAGAAACAGACTCCGATGGCAGATAAGGTTTTCCCTTCCTGCTCACACCTAGTCAAAATCTCTTTCACTTGGGGTCCAAAAAGAGATGAACCATCAAAGGGGACATTAGTAAAGGAAGACTTGAAGGACTCCATAAGATTACAAAGATGCATCCAAGAATGTCTCCTGAGGGATATTCCTGCTGCAGCTGCCCTACTCACTCCATCTGCCATGTACGATATCAGCCTCATGGAGTAGTTAGCTATGGATGTAAGGGTGGAGAGCTGCGCAGAAACCTTATCCCTGGAACCTGGAGCTACTGAACTCTGAAGGTTATCTCCTAACTCTTTCAGGAGATCCCTCTGAAGATGAGTAAAATGGGTAAGGTAATTCAGCGATCTTAGTGTAAATGCCACTGAAGAAAAGGTACGCTTCCCATACCTATCCATCGTCCTGGACTCCTTGTTAGGAGGATGGATATTAGAAGATGTTTAGGATAACTCCTTCTTGGTGGCCACTGCTACCACCATAGCATCAACAGGAACTCCTTTACTAAGAAAAGTCTTGTCCTCAGGTGCTGTCATAAACGTATTTGGCCTCTTTGGGATGGGCTCCACTGAGTCTGGGGAGGTCCAGGCTTTCCGCGATATGACCCCTAAAAGTTGGTCATAAGGCGGTGTCACCCAGGAGGTGGAAGTCGGGAACCAAAGGGCTCAAGATACACTGATTCATCCTCAGTAGGGTTAGAGGTCTTCCAATCACCCCTCTGTCTAAGGATTTCTAGGATGTTAGAGAAGGAGACATCCTCAGAGGGGAATCTAGGGGACCCTTCTGATTCTTCTAAATCAATGTCTGACGTGACAGACACAGGTGAGTCAACATGCTTCCTCTTACACAGCCTCTTCCAAGGGAGCTCTCTAGTGGGATAATCTGGGGAGGTCTCGGAAGAGGGGGCACCTCTAATGGGGGCTACTTGGGCCTCTGGTTCCCTACGCTGTGGGGGTGGCAGGGGGGAAGAGTTTGCTGTTTGCTGCTGGTGGGAAACAGATTCCAAAGGTATGGCTTTAGCAGAGGACAAAGCCTTCTCTATAGCTTGAAAGCCTTTCCCCTCGCTCCAAAGTAGACCTCCGCTCCAAGGGGATGGATGGTCAGCTTCTAGCAAGGGGGAACGGCTCCGAAGCAGAAGTGGGAGCTGAGCTGAGTCGAGCCGAGTATCCGAGAGGGAGGGTCAGTTATGATGAGAAACCAGGGTGACTGTCCCCCTCAGAGTCGACTCGAGAGTGTCGGCTCCCAGATCCCTTGGCTCCAGACTGAGCGATCGAGGATAGAGTAATTTGCTCCGAGGAAGTGGGTTGAATCCCTGGAGCCGACGGGTCCAAGACAGAAGAACCTGAAGTAATAGGCTCCAAGAGCAAAGCAGTCAGAGGAGGAATGGTGGCAAGTAAGGGGGTCAGCTCCAAAGCCTTTGGGTCCGGAAGGGCCAATTTTCTTGTCAGAGCTGGATCTGAAAGCAAACTCTTCATCAACCACTCGATGTCCTCATCTGATGGAGTCCTGGAGGATCGGGTGGAGACAGAAGGCAATCTCCTCTTGTCCAACATAAGAGATCTCAAGGTAGGTGACACAACATCAATATCTGGTAAAATTTTTGGTACTGAAGGTTGCCTTGGCACCGAGGAAACCGATGACACCGATATAGACAAAGCTGAATTTGAGCCAGAACTTCTTGGCTCTGATGCTTTGGTCACTTTAGTCGGCTCCGAAGCTGGGGCCGAAGATTTTCTCTTAGAAGATTTAGGAGCTGCCTGACTGAGTTCCAGCTGTTCCTGGAAGGAACTGGTCATAAGACCCCTATCAATAAGTTTTCTCTTCCTCTCATTTAAGACCCTGGTGCTAAATGCATGGCAAAAAGTGTGAGGCTCCTGCAAATGGGCTTCACCTAGACAGTACACACAACTGTTGTGACTGTCTATAAGAGACATTTTCTGTGAACATCTATCACATTTCTTAAACCCCAAAGGGCGATGATCCTTATGCTCTCTATCCTTATCTTTAGACATTCTGACTAAGGTATAGACTAGCTTGATAACAAAGAGAACAGCAATACTAAGTACTAACTACAACAAAAAGGCAGTATAGAAGGAAGAAGTATATGTCTTTTTTTTTTTTAACACACACACACACACACACACACACACACACACACACACACACACAGAGGAAAGGCACTCTAACTTAAATGAGCACTACGGCCCTCTAACTTAAATGGACCGTACAGTCCTTGGGGTAGAATAGAAGTCAGAAACTCTCAAAACACAGTCACACAAGAGACAAAAGTTATTAAATTATGTAAGGGATAGAAAAGGTCAGGAAAAAAGACTAAATTTAGTAAATAAAGTTTTACTTAGCCAACAAGCCAGTAAGACACAACCTCGAAGCTTTTGCGGCAAACCAGATCTGGGGAATTGCTGTGAGGAACCATGAGATAGGGATTAGCCTCGAGCTAGTAAAAGCTCTCGAGTTTAGTATCGGCTGAGTCTAAGCCGAATATCAGCTCCGAACCTATCCAGCAAGAATTACAGCGAGATAGGACTACATAACATCAAAGGTTACTTTGAAATAGCCAGTAAGTTACTGAGTTTAAGGAGAGCTTGCTAATCAGTTGAAATGACTGAAGGACTTAAGGCCTTTAATTTTCTTGGTTAGACATCTCTGGGGCCCTTCCAGTTGCAATCCATTTGGATTTGTACATATCAGAGGGAGCATTGTATTTGATGATGGATCTGATAAGAGAAGACTGCAGAGGTATGTTGCTAGGATCCTGAGTATAAACTGTAGGAGATAGAAGTATTTCTTGAAAACAGTGGAAACATAATGATTGAAAGAGAAAGGGAGTTGTCTACATAAGTACCCAAGTCTTATATAACTTTGTCTGAAGGGGAGTACCATTCATAAAGTATGAGGTGGGAACAACTTTTTTTCCAAACACTACTACACTGCAGTTTTTTTGAATTTAGCTTGAGACTGTGTTTGGTACACTAGGTATGTGTAGATTCTAGCCCTTGCTGGATCTGTTTCGTATTAGTGGATGAACAGATAACAGTGCCCATCTTGCAGTCATCAGCAAACTTAGTCAGCCACATTTTTCAGGATATTGGCTTAGATGTCTGCAAAATAAGTGCTGAAGAGGGGAGGAAAGGGCCCAGCAGTGAACCCTGTTGTAGCCCACTAGTTACAGTTTTACATTCAGAGAGGGTACTGGCAACTTTCACAACTTAGCATCTGTTGCTTGGCTAATTTGCAATCCAGTGGGCAATGTAGGGGGTTAATGTTAAAGTTATCTAACTTTTCAATATAATCAACATGGGGAAAGACTGTCAAAAGCCTTGGTCAGGTCAAGATAACACTAAGCAACTACTGTCCACAGTCTCTATAACCTTTTCAAGGAAGTTAATTATGCTCAGGTGATAGGGCCAGTCCTTCAAAAAAATGAACTAATTGATGTTAAGTTGCCTATGCCTGCATTAATAACTTTTTATAATATTATATTCCATGGTTTTGCATAAAAGGCTGGTGAGGCTGGTGCCTTATGATTACCCAATATTATAAAGGTGCTCCTCTTGTATGGTGAGTTACAGTGGCTGTTCTCCAGTTATCAGGCACAAACCCGTAAACAGATTGAGGGTAAACAGTTTAAACAGAGGAAAAGTGAATGCTTGGCACTGATGAGAATGGAAGTATTACTTTTAGCCTTTAACATAAATTCTGAGACTTGTTTTAAAGTGATTTAGGGGGACTACATTTTCTGGCATAGCAAGGGGCAGCAGTGTGGGTAGGCAGGGTAAAATTAGCACTAAATTTGTCTGCTAAGATGTTGGTTATATCCTTGGGAATCAAACAGAATGTGTGATATTATTATGGAGGAACTTGTTGCATTGTTGGACATTATTCCTTAATTTTCTTAAGTAAATGAAGAAAGATCTGTAGTGTCCTTTTCTATCTATAGTGATTCTAAGCTCTTACTACACTTTACTTTTTTAATACCTGCTGTTTACACTTACTGTAAGAACTTAAAAATGAAAGTTATATATTTACAGTACTGATAATGCTGGATTGGGAGTATTGTCTTCATCAACTTCAGGACTAAGCCCAACAGGATTTAGCTTGACATCTAAAACTTTCCCAGGATACCTGACTTTTCTGCTTTTACCCAAAATGTATGACTAAGGACAGTTCTCCAAATCTCTGTATGCCTGATCTAAGTCAAAGAAAGAAGTAGAAACAGAAAGATATAACCTGAGCCCATGCAGTTAAAATGCTATGGTCGCACCAGGACAATGCAGGTAAATGGAGGGAGTACATGGTGATGAAGATGGAGCCGCCAATCCAGAACCATCATTACAAGTAGGCAACTTTTGTATCTGAGAATGAGAATTCCAACTTCATTACCTTCAGGACAGTGTCCCAATCTCAGCCTTTTAGGGCAGCTTCTGTAGGGACATGGCCCTAGCAAATGCAGAGCTAAAAGAGGACCTTACTCAGAGATCTGATCCACATTAAGTATGGTACAAGCATATGAAACACAGTCTATAACAGACAGCTAAATTTTGTCCAAGGATGCACTGTTGGGAACATTTGGAAAATAACCACAGTTACAGAATTAATTATGGGAGGGAAAAAAAACAGAATAAATATACTCTGCAGATGAGTTTGTATGGTGTACATATACTGTAGATGGTATACTGTCATTTCCCTAAATCACACGTGGTCGAATCCAACTTGCGCAATGTCCTAAAGCAGAACGATGATAATGCAGAACACTATTTCCAATTGACAAATCTCATCCCTTCTCAACCCATGTTAATGCTTGTCCCTAGGTCCAGCGCGGTAGGAAGTTTCGAGGTTTGGTGTTTATTTCAGGTATAGCAGAATTCAGTATTTGACTTTTCACTACTTTTTAAGCGTGTCGATTATATGATGACTCAACTGAGTGTGATTCAGGGAAATGACAGTAAACCACTGTAGATTATGATTAACTGAAGGGATGAAGTACAGACAATGTCACGGGTCATTCATAAAAAAGCAAAACTTGTTTAAAAGATCTTATCACTATGAAAATAAATGATATGGTAAAAAAGGCATAATGGGATTCAGGCAGTGTTGTAAAAAGGCAAGTCTAGAGTCTGAGAATTCAATATCTTTTGAAAAGATAAAATCAATAATGTGGACTTCTCAACAGATGACTTTAGAATTATATAGACATAAATGGCAACAATTAATACTGCATTTTAGTTTAAAACTTGCTTTTGATGAAAAAACTTTGAATAGAATGGTTACAAGGATTGTGACTGATGAATCCCCAGTTCCTCCTTCCAGAGTATATTGTTACTATGTTGAGTGAAGGGCCATAAATTAGTATGCAGAACACATGCCTCTAAACTGTACTTCATTACAGGAAATGTTTCTCATTTTGAGTTGTAAAAATTCCAATGTTCCATGTTTTTCCACATTGAAAGGGTCTGTCAGACATTTATTGTTATGAAAGTTTTAAGTAATATTCAGGGTAAATAATGCTGAATCTTATTAATTTATTAAAATAACTCTTTATAAGTATAAAAGCAACACATTTAGACATGTTGCAAGCTTCCTCGTAGAAGATGATAGTAAGTGTTCCAAATTTTTCATTTGTTTCACATTATGAGAGGTAGGTAATATTCCATTTTTAGGAGATTAAAGATTGAGAGTTATGACAGGATGCTCTAAAAGAAAGCACAAGATGGAAAAAGTAACTGAACCTTAAAATATTTTCTGTCCAGAATCTCCCTGGCTCATGAACTGCTGGCAGGTAGCAACACATCCAAACCCAACAATGATGTACAAAACTGGGTCTATGAAAATGAGCTGTACACATATTTACCTGTGTATGAGTATACTGAGAAAGGATACAAGACATAACACCTTGGCAAATAATAATATCAGAAATGCCAGTTGCAAGCCAGAAGAAAAAGCCATGGCAAAACTCTTATGAAGGCTAAAAAATAGTAAAAAAAAAATAAACATCCAAAGAACACCTGAAATAGTGATCTGCTCAGTTGCACAAATAGTACTCAATTAGACATATAAAGGGAAGTGTAGAAAGTCCCTGAATACAGACTTCAACTAGTATATAGCAAACATTTTCCAAAGGAAAGTTCTGAGGATTTGCCTTACGAAGCATAAAAATATGGCGGATAATTAAATGGTAGGCAGTGAAGTATATGCAAACTAGTATACAGCAAAAAATAAAACTATGAAATGCAGCCTAACTGGAGGGACAAGTACTAAGTACAAAAAAAATCCACCAAGTTTTTCCTGAGCAAAAAAGCTTGCCTACAAAGGATTTGTAGGTTAGGGAAATTACGGAGACAAGGAAGCTATGCCAATTAGCTATGAGTGAAAGGATGGGGCAGACAACAGATATTGTCAGAGATAAAATTCAACATGGAAGAAATGCATGACTGTTGAAGACTTATGCCACTTAAGCAAGAATAAGGGATGTCAGGGAATAAAGATCAGCAAAAATGTTTTTGAAGAAAAGGAGAACTTTACCCTTTTCTAGGTTATTATTAAAGGAAATGAAAGGTTTAGCTTCTAAGTTCAAGAAGTTGTGCCAGAATAGCTGAATAATACCCTGGGCTGTAGTTAAGCAAGGGGAATCAAGTACTCAATGGTAGTTAACTGAAACTTTCTATCTGAAGGCAAAAGGTACATTAGAACTAGACTAAAGGTACAGCAGATATCTGACCAATAATATTGTACAGAACTGGCCAGTCAGGGAAACCAAGAAAATCACTCACTAACATAAAGATGCTTGTTGTGAAATAATTGAACAGTGTGAGTAGTGTGTCTGCATGAATACTATTGTGGCAGGATGTGTATGTGGAGGACACCCCCCATCTCTCTACTAGGATGCATAGAAGAATTGAAGAGTCAGGAAGGGAGACTAAACAAGAAGTTCTTCTTAACCTGGATATTTTTTTAAATGTTTTGGTCCCCATTGGGACATCATGTCACTGACCCATTCCCCAGTGCCCATGTCAACATTGGATCAATCAGCTTTTCTCCTACCTCACTAGACATACACCAGCATTGCTGTGGCTGGTTGTGGACCCTAGATTAGTCCTGGGGTCTTAGCCATCTCTTCATATGTCCTGGGAGGGTTTTTTTATATGTCTTACCTACTCCCTGACCTGCCCCCCCCCAAACTTATTGCTTACATTCAAGGGCGACTCTCCCCTTTGAACCACACCTCCCCTAAGAGCGCATCATCAAAGAATGACTTCCCACATGGGATGGACATGGCCATCCCTTCCTGCTGTTCCATCTGTCACCTGAGTCATCAATTGAAAGCAGGTCGACTGGGTTATAGTCAGGGCTTTATCCCTGCATGCTACAAGAGCAGTTTTTTAACCCGGATATTGACCCTGATGCAAATTGCATTCCCAAAGCATTTGAAACTTGAGGACTTATGCATACACAAACTTTATACAGGAATAAAATGAAATCAGAGTTTGCAAAAAGACATTCTGGCAGGATAAAGGTCACTGCCTATATTATATGTAACGTGACAATTAAAAAATCTTGACTTCATTGAGAAGTAGTAATCAATGGACATACACAGGTATTAGAAGATGCACGAGACACTGAAATCTGTCTTAACTTTCACAGAGTCTCAATGAGCCACCTCAACATGATGGCTTTGGTTTTATCAATTCATTTGTTCCTGCAGAGAGAAGTAACCCTAAAATAGTAGAATATGCTGTGCACTCAAGAGACATTGTTCAATATTGTGAGCGGGCATCAGATCTCACTTATAACTGAGTAATACAGCAGAAAGGGATTACCAGCATGGAAATGTCATCTCTTAGTACGCAGGTTCACTAAGCAGTGCAGAATAAAAGGAATTTGTTATGTAGCAGGTTCCTAGTGAGAGAGTGTGAGGGTTACTGAAGGCCAACCACACAAAGGCTAACTAATGATTGTGGCTATCATTATGTATCCATATGCGCTGATCAAACAAGAATATGCTGGTAAGGATATGATGTTGAAGTAGTGCAGCTGACACTCTGGACCAGATATTAACTGATTCAGTCTAGCTGGAATGCCAGAAACTGACTCCCGATAAGTATCTCTAGAGGAGGTGATCAGCTTCTTCACTGCTGGAAAAAGACTACTCTTGTTATGACATGTTGGACTCCCCAGGAATGTGTGTTGCTATCAGAAAATGATTGGATGAGAATGGCCATTGCCATACTCTCATAGCTTCTCGACAAAGAAGGTAAGATTTGCTTCCCCCTTGTTTGTTGATGTACCAGATCACCAGCATATTGTCTGTCTGGATCGCATTATTCCCAGTGGGGAGAGTGTCTTGAAAGGCCTGCAATGTTAGGAGGACAGTTCTCATTTCTAGGACATTGATATGCATATTGGCCTCTTTGAAGGCCATGTGCCTTGGACTACTTTTGCCAAGAAGTGCCCCCAACCCAATCTGGGAGGTGTTTGTGATCACTATAGCCTTGGGTTGGGGAAGAACAAAGTGACGACCTTCTTGAACTTGACTGGAATGTATCCACCATAGAAGGTCATTTTTGCAGGCTTGCATTATTTTGACCCGACTGGATAATGGTTGAGGAAGAAAGGAATATTGAGTTGCAAGAGTCCACTGAAGAATCCTCATATGGTACCTTGCCAATGGTACCAGAGTGATTGCCGCTGACATGGATCCTAAAGCTTGGAGGATCATTAGAGCCAAAAGAGAAGAACTTTGAATGAACTTTTTGACCTGGAGCTGAATAGACTCAACTCTGGGCAGAAGGAGGGAAGCTGTTTGAGAGAATGTACTGAGAAAGCACCAATGAATTCCAATACCTGTGTTTTTTGAGATGAGATTTGTTGTGATTGACTGAAATCCCCAGGCGAGAGCATAACTAGAGTGTGTAGTCTCGAGCTTGAATCAGATGATGCCTGGTCAGGGCAGTTATGAACAATGGGGGTGTGGTTTTAACCAGTGTGGAAAGAAGATATGGTTGCCAACTGCACCTTGATAGTGGAGTAACTGGCTTCCTTTTGGAAGAGTGTTGCAAGAAATTCTAAAACTGCTGAAAGAGGAGCCAAAAGGAGATCTAGATTATTATCAGCTTCCATGATAGAAAATCATTTCCATTTGCTTTTGTAAATCTAGTTGAAGCTTTCTGGGAAGAAATCAGAATATGAACAACTGAGGATGAAAACCTGGCCTGTTTAACCATCATTGAAATTAGAGAAATCATGCCCAGCACTCACCGAGGTTGTTTTAGATGAGGCCAGAGGAAAGGAAACCATACTTGTCGAGGCCAATAATGTGCTATGAGAATGACTGAGATCTTCCTTGCCAAGGCTTTCTGTAGAAATTTGGTTATCAGAGGAACAGGAGGGAAGGCTGAAAGAAACCAGGGGGTCAACTATGGATCAGAGTGTCTCTTGGTGATTCTCTGTCCTGGGGTATTAAAGAGAAGAACTTGCTGCGTTTGGTGTTGTGGGGGGAAGCAACTAGGTCACAGCAAGGTCGCCCCCAACAGCTGAAAATTTGCTCTGCAACATTTGGATTGAGAGCTACTTGTGGGGGAGAAGGATAGACCAGCTCAACCTGTTCCCCAGCAGACTAGATTTCTGTGGAATATGCATAGCAATTACAAGTTGGTGAAAATATATCGCCTATTGCCACATTCTCATAGCCTCTTAACATAATGGGCAAGATCTGGTTCCTCCATATTTGCTGGTGTACTAAACAACTGCCATGTTGTCCATCTGGCTAGATATCACATCCAAGAGCAGTGAGTCCTGAAAGGCCTGCAGTGCTAGGAGAACCACTTTCATCTCCAGTACACTGATGTGAAGACAGGCTTCTGCTTGAAACAATGTACCCCGGACCATCTTTCCAAGGTAATGCCCCCCCAAACCCCAACAGGGCAGATTACGTGGTTACCATGGCTTGTGGAGGAGTAAGAATGAAGGGGCAGAGTTTCTATTCACCACTGGATGTGTGTTCTGCAAATCTTTGTCAAAGATGCTTGAAAAGACATGGGTTGTTGTCTTATCAACCACTGAACTGCTAAAGTCCACTGAAGTACTTGCATGTAGTATCTGTTTAAGGGAACCTGTGTGTTTGAGGCTGCCTTGAAGGTGAAGAACTATTCTTGCTGGTGGCTTCTGATAAGATAGAACAGCAAAAGCATGCTGATGTAATGATGTAATCCTTGTTTGGTGAAGCTTTGCAATTTGAAGTTTTATGTTCAACAGTGCCATGATAAACTATAGGGATTGGACTGGTTGTAGCTTGGATTGCATTAAACTGAGTGCGATCCCCAGGTCTGTGCATATGTGAAGCAAGGAGTCCCTGGCTTGAATGAACAGATCCTTGCTGGAAGCAGTAATTAGCCAGTAATCTAAATAATGGAAAACATGGAATCGCTGCAGTCAGAGCAAGCTGCTACCCTTGGCATGCATTTGTTGAACTCCCGGGGTGCTGTGGTGAGACCAAAGGGAAGGCTCTGGACTGAAAATGACTGGCTCCCAGCCAGAAGTGAAGGAACCTCTTGGATTGTCTGTCCATCTTTATATGTTAGTATGCATCCTGGAGGTCTATCAACCACATCTAGTCATTCTACTCAGCAGTGGGAGTATGGACTGTACAGTGATCATCCGGAATTTCATTTGCTTTACAAATTTGTTCATATGACTTAGACCCAGGATTAGCCTTAGGTCACCATTTTTTCTTTGGCACTGAAAAGAACCTTGAGTAAATTCTGGATCCTCTCTGGCCTGGTGGGACCTTTTGGATGACTTGATTGTTTAGTTGTTTTCTTATTTCTAAAGTACCTGCTTCCCTGTATGTGGGTGGCATGTCAGGAAGTCTTTCTGGAAGAACAGCAGGGGAATCAAAGAGAATGAAATAGCCTCTGGTTATAATCCTCTGCACTCACTGGTATTGAGTGATGGTTGCCCATGCTTTTGGATGCAAGGATAAATGTCCCCCAACTACCTCCATAAATCGGCATTCAGGCAATCTTTCAGAAGTGATGAAAGGGCTTCTCACAGAAGGGACCCCCCTGAAGCCTTGATCATGCAGATTACCTCTGCCTCAAGAGTGACTTCCATGATAAGAGTTCCTCTCTCTGTCATGGGAGGCTGTGTCTCTGGAAGTGTCAGGTGTAAACTCTTGTGATTTGTGAAGCCAAATCCTATTGCATCCTTTCTGATTTCTCAAGAAGGTCCTTTGACGGTAGAGAATTTGATCCCTGCAGCAGAAAGAGACATACCATATTTTTCACTTCTGGATATTGTATCTTTTATTTTAGGACCAAAAAACATTGATCCATTGTAAGGGGCGGTAACAATGGACATCTTAAATGTTTCACAAAATCACAAAGTCACATCCAGGCATGTATCCTCATGGAAATGCCAGCTGCTCTAAATTCACCCTCTGTAGAGTTGGAAATAAGGTGCACAAAAGCATTAGACAGGGACTGGAGGGTAGCCAACTGCACATCAATAAATTTCCTTTGATCTGTAGTAAGGGACCCCGGAAGTTATTTGGAGATCTCCTTGGTCAAACCTCTCTGGAAATGGGTAACATGTGCCAAATAATTTAATGGTCTCAATGGAAAGGAGGAAGAAGCATAAACTCACTTACCAAAGCTGTCCAATGCGTGAGACTCACTGTTCGGTGGATGGACAAAGAAACTTTCTTCCATCGTTTCATTCTTGGTGGCCACAACCATTACCATGGAATCTGTGGCAGGACCCTCACTCCATTTGCGATAATCTTAAGGAATGACGAGAAACTTATCTAGTTTCTTGGGTATTGGTTTTGCTGCATCTGCTTCCTTCCAAACCGGTTTAGAGATAAGGTCTATCATCTCATCAGCAGGGACCTTCCAGGATGTAGACAGGCCAGAACTGAAAGCCTCAATGAATACTGATTCCTCTGGAGAAGGTGTCCGGGAAGACCAATCCACTTTCAGTTTAAGCAGGTCAAGGACCTCTCTGAATGAAACGTCCTTAAGGGTAGGATCTGAGAGAACCTTCTCCTTCCTCAAAGTCGGTATCAGTTGTGACAGACTCCTGAGGGAAATCCAAGTGCCTCTTTTTGCATGTGTGCTTCTTGTGTACCTCCTCAGTGGGTTGTTCTGGCGACGACTCAGATACTGTGATGGGCTCTTCTATAGGAGTTGATTTGAGACTTCTAGTTACTAGCTGTCCCAATGGAATGTGAAGAGTAGGCCCTGGACCCTGAAAAATCCTCTAATGGAAGGATGGAGGTAATCTTGAGATGTTAAGTCTTTTTTCTGGTTGGGAGAGTACTCTCTCAAAAGCCCCAAAAGCCAAACTAGCCCTAGGAGCTAAAACCCCCTAACGAATGATAAAACTGTTAACCATATGGCTATAAACCGAGGCTTATGTCACAGCCAAACTATCTAATACTGGATGGCACAGTGGTGCAGCGGTAGCATTGTCACCTCACAGCAAGAGGTTCTCCAGTTAGATTCTCAGCTGGGGTACCTTCTGTGCGGAGTCTGCATATCCTCCCTGCATTCGTGTGGGTTTCCTCTGGGTGCTACAGTTTCCTCCCATGTTACAAAGACATACATCTGGAGCGTTCCTCCCTGGGCCTCCACTGAAAATTGGCTTTGTTCCAAGTCGGACTTTCCTGGTTAACAAATGTTAAGTAAATAAAATACCGAGGCTCCAAGAGAGAGGAACAGTTCTGACAACCTCACTTCTGACCCTACACTGTGAGAGTCAGCATTTACTATTCAGTTCTGAGATTTGAATGGCTCCAAAGCAGTCAGAGACGACTGAATCAAAGAACTCATCAGTGTCAAAGAAGACAAGACTCAGACTTGCCTTGGATGGAACTTGGATACAGAAGCCCAGAAGCAAGAGGGCATATCAGAGATGGAGTGGCAACTGAATATGAAGAAGAAACCACTTCCCCAACCCTGATGATAGCCAGAGCTGTGTGGACCACATCTGGATCTGAAGAAATCTCATTATCTTGTCCACAACTGCTTCAGTAACAATTCTAGTAGATCTGGCTGACTGCAGAGACAAGGTAGAAGAGGAGGGCCTAGAATAATGGTAAGGCTTTTCCTGCAGTATTACAGAATGACGTCTTGGGGAAACTGGCTCTGGTGAGAAATATTTTATTTTGAGATCACACTACATTGAGAAAAATGGTAAATATACCATTTTGTGCAGTATGGTGATCTCCATTTAAAAGGTTTACAGTTTCAAAACTTCGATCTTATGGTCTCGAACATAAGAAATTCAAAGTTAACTAAATGGTTATCTATACATCGACCCAAGCACCAACAGACTGTCATACGGGGAAGCTCGTTCCACCAAAGAGGGATTATGGGTCAGGGGAGGAGCATGAGTGCTAGATCTAAAGCTTGGAAGTGGCCGAAGTCAGATCTGGCATGGATCCGAAGGCTCATACATTGAGGAATGGTTGGAACAGACAACAGCTGATCAATCTTTTGCCAAAGAAACAGATTCATTCTTTCTGGAAGAATGAAGAGGCAAATGGTAGGAGGGGAGGACAAGACCATTCGTATAGTCATTATGACTTAATTGTTCTTTTTTGTGGGGGTTACAGTTATTGCTTTTAAGGATCTGCTTGCCAGTATTCTTCTTAGACTGTTTTACTAAATTTAGAAGACAGTGCAGAAAATCCCTTGGAGAACTTAAGAGAATCTAAGATTTTCCCTGAATCAGCTTACCTCTCTCATCACACTTTTTGATAATTTCTGTAGCAGAGGGTTCCAATCCCTATCTAAGGGAGAATTCAGAATTCATTTTTAATATCTTCTGAGAAGTTAAAAGAATTCAGCCAGGCAAACATCCTTAAAACAATGCCAGCAGTTGCAGCCCGGGAAGTACTTCAGCCCAGAAGTTAGTAGTTTATTGGCCTTTTTGGGCTAATTTTGATTGTATCTGCTCTATTTTCTGAAAAAAATATATATATACTTGTTTCCTGCCTTTCTGAACTAGTATAGTCCAGTTTTCAGGTTATTGCTGAATCCAAGGCTGTGTTACAAGTTTCTGTCTTGCCATTACCTTACTTGGACAGAATGAAGTTTCTCTGTTCACCTGTGAGAGAGGGGAGCTTTGAGCAGCCTATCTTTCCCTGGAGGAGTGGTTTCAGCCCAGAAGTTAGTAGTTTATTGGCCATTTTGGGCTAATTTCTATCTCTATCACTTCCCTGCTATAAAAACCTCATTTGCACAGTGCCTTCTAGGTGTTCTGTAGAGTCTACAGCAGTAGAGAGACAAAAGAGTGACTTTGGAGTGATTAAGTATCACTTTTCTGCTTTCCTTGCTGTCTTAACTAATTCCGCCTAAAATGCCAGTTTTTTTAGCGAATCTGTGATTTAAAATGTTTATTATTGTATACAACTCCACACAGCTCCTCGTGGTGTCCTGCAGAGTGATACAGGCAACAGAGAGACCCAAGAGAGACCTTTCCAGATTTAAGTTTCCTGAAAAAAAAAATCTCCTTTCCTGCCTTTGCTGAACTAGATTAGTCCAGATTTCAGGTTTTGCTGAGTGTGGTATAGTTTCCTGTGTTGCCCATATCCTTACTTGGATAGGAGGAAGCTCCTCTGTTCACCAGTGAGAGTGGGGAGCTTTGAGCAGCCTATCTGTCTCTGAAGGAGTGGTCTCAGCCCTGAAACTAGTAGCTTATTGGCCGTTTTGGGTCAATTCCTATCTCTTTCAGTTTCCCTGCTTTAAAAACAGCAATTGTGTGGTTTTGTGCCAGTATACAACTCCACACAGCTCCTCGTGGTGTCCTGCAGAGTGATACAGGCAACAGAGAGACCCAAGAGAGACTTTTCCAGATTTAAGTATTTTTTTCTCTGTTTTTTTGCTTCAACTGCCTTTTCCCACCTAAAAAGTGAATTTCTAACTGATCTGTGCTTTAAAAAGTTTAAATTGCATTTGCCTTCTGCTTTTTACAGTTTTTACACTTGTTTTATATCAATTTAAGTCGTTTTTGTATTGTATAACTGTTGTAGGCTATACACTAAAGTGTGCTAGCCTGTTTATAGCATTTACAGTGTTTTCTGTGTATTTTTCTGCTGTTTCCTAAAAAACAAAAAACAAAAAAAAAATTCTCTTTTCCCGCCTTTGCTGAACTAGATTAGTCCAGATTTCAGGTTTTGCTGAATTCCGGACTGTGGTATAGTTTCCTGTGTTGCCCATATCCTTACTTGGATAGGAGGAAGCTTCTCTGTTCACCAGAGAGTGGGGAGCTTTGAGCAGCCTCTCTGTCCCTGGAGGAGTGGTCTCAGCCCTGAAACTAGTAGCTTATTGGCCGTTTTGGGTCAGTTCCTATCTCTTTCAGTTTCCCTGCATTAAAAACTGCATTTGCACGGTTTTGTGCAATTTTGTGCATAGCGCAGCATCTGGCAGCGCCGCTTAAATGGGTTTAAACTATTCCCGGCTCCACAAAGTCTGCTCTTCACTTTTTTTCCCTTAGAACTGTTCTAAATCTCAAAGTAAGCACTCTATTTTCATTCTAAAGCCCTGCACTTGCTTGTATAAGTAATCTTATAAGTAAGCACTAATAAACTAAAGCACTACACCCTCTTATACTCCCTTTAAGTACTTGGCTCCCTATCGGTCCTTTTTGATCAGTCAAAAAGTAGTTCCTTATACTATTCTGGCATGTCCAAAAGTCAGTTTCGGGTTTACTGTCCAGTCCAGCTGGTGAATCTGGGAATCTTGAGGCAATACTACAACTGCCTTATGTACACAGATCACCCTCTCCTCCTCCCAACAAGCTCAAATATGTATGAGAGATGCAACTATATAGCCAAACTGGAGGCTGAGCTCTCTCAACCCAGTACTGATGCAGTCAGTCAGGAGGAGAAGGTAACCACACACACCACAAATTCAGTCTCACATAGACCTATCGCAACAGCAAACCAAACACATAAACACACAAAAATATACTTGGAGGCCCTAAATAAAAATCTGCCCAAGCAGCAGAGACCTCCAAAGCAGACATCCAAGCAACCACTACCCCACAACAATACCCATGTATCACATAGTTCACAAAGTCAGTGTGCCACACAGTCACAGCCCTTAAGGCTAAACAACACACCTAATACACTTGTAATAGGTGACTCTATTGTCAGACACACTGACGTCCCACTCACCAGGCTGAACAAGGAGAAGGCCACTGTAAGCTGCCTGCCGGGTGCCAGGATCCACCACGTAACACAAACACTCAGGTCACTCCAAAGCAAGTACAAATATGACTCCGTCATTGTCCATGCTGGTGTGAATGACCTGAGACGTGCCTCCCTGGACTACATGAAAAGAGACATAGAGGAGCTCTCTGATCATGTAGCCCAGGCCTGTATGACCCTGACCTTGAGTAGCATCTTACCCTCACCAAGAATGATGCCACAGTATAAAGACAAAATGATCAATTTTAACAATTGGCTAAAGTATTGGTGTCATTCAAAGGTGATCCAGTGTCTGTCAGCCTGGGATGACATGCTCGACAAGCCACGTTGCTTCGCTAGGGATGGCTTGCACCTGTCACCCCTGGGCTTTCAAATACTGGCTATGGCTCTTGCCACCCCCATAGTGCCTTTTTTAGGCAAGGCTCAAAAGACAAACCCACCTCCATAGACAACACAAGGAAAAAGAAAATAAGGGTAATGCTGCTCAACGCCAGAAGTCTAAACCTCAAGATGCACGCACTCGAGGCTCTCCTCAGTATGGAGAATATCGATATCTGTGCAGTAACAGAAACCTGGTTCAAGGCTCCCAAGAGCACCCCAGCACTACCAGGTTATACCTCATACCATGCTTTTCGGCCACAAAACTCGGACCGAACCACATCCATATTCATCAAAGATGCCCACATCTCCAGGTTAGTGGCACTGCACGAAGCATCAGAGGCCATCCATGTGTAACTAACAGTGGGCAAAACTGCCTTTCAGTTTGTAGCCTGCTACAGACCATCCTCCCAAACTCAGGAACCCCACTCGGCTTTCCTGAGAACACTGGAGAATATGAGGGTCTTTCCAAACACCATTATATTGGGTGACTTTAACTACCCAAACATAGACTGGGAGCACTACCCAAGCCCCAACACCCTCGCCCAACGGTTCCTAGAATTTATAAACTCAAATGCTATGGAACAACTGGTCACCACTCCCACAAGAGGGGAAAACATATTGGACCTGATCATCACCAACATGGGGACTCTATGTTCCATACCAGAGGTATACCCCTGATTGATAAGATCTGACCATAAATTAATCTCGCTGGACATCCATATCCCGTCCCCACCCCCAGCCAATGAAACCACAGTGAAGAACTTCTCAAAAGCAAACTTCACACTTCTCAAAACCGAGGTGGAATCCTTCAAAGCCCCTGGGCCAGTGGAAAATACGGCCCAAACCGCAGACTCCTTTACAAACACATTCTATGGACACCTACAGGAATGCATGGATCGTGCTATCCCAAATAAAACCAAGACTCACTCCTCCAAAGGCAGGAGACCTGTCTGGTGGATCCTAGCCATAAATAAGCTGTACAACAGAAGGAGGAAGCTACTACATGATAGAGCAAAATCCCAAAAAGGGAAGGCATCTCTGATCAGTACTAGCAAGAAACTACGATCCCTCATAAAATCATCTAAGGCCAGCTTCGAAAGAAAAATTGCACAAGATGCTAAAGATAATCACAAGGCCTTCTTTAGTTATGTCAGGAACCTGGGTGGCAACTCCCAGATATGCTCTGAGTTAGTGCAAAATGACAAAAAATACACTGAACCCACAGACATTGCCAACATCCTGGCAGACAGGTTCAGTGCAAACTTCTCCCCCCCTTCCCTCCCAAAGAGAAAATGTCTGTCCCAACAGAGTGTAGCCTCCCTGACATCACAGATGCACAGGTGAGAGCTGCCCTCTCCAAAGCAAAAAACACAGCATCAGTGGGACCGGACGGTGTCCCGGGCTGCGTCTTACACGAGCTCCAAGAAGAACTGAACCCTCACATAAAGTCACTGTTCAATCTCAGCCTTACTACAGGATATGTACCCAAGGAATGGCATACAGCAACAGTGGTCTCACTCCACAAAGGTGGTGCCACAACGGACCGCAGAAACTATCGCCCTATAAGCCTGACTAGCCTGGTCTGCAAAGCTATGGAGCGTATCATTATGGAACTCATAAACAAAGACATTGGGAACCTCCAAACACTGGATCCTACCCAATTTGGCTTTGTTAAGGGCAGATCTTGCCTCTTGAACCTGGTCGACTTCTTTGAAACAGTCACCAAGGCCATAGATGAAGGGAAGGTAGTCCACACAGCCTACCTGGACCTCGCAAAAGCCTTCGACACAATACCCCACTCGGGCATCATAAATAAGCTCACCAGCTTAAATATCAACCCCTATGTCACAAAATGGGTTGCAAACTGGCTCAGGGATAGAACTCACATGGTCAGAATTGCAGGTGCCATGTCAGACTCTAAACCAGTTACAAGTGGCATCCCACAAGGCTCAGTCCTGGGACCTCTCTTCTTCGGTATATATTTTTCTGAGGTACAGGCTAACACAGGAGGACTATGGCAGACCAAGTTCGCAGATTACTGCAAACTGGGTGCCATAATCATCTCGCCGACTGACACAAGCATCCTCCAAAAAGGTCTCACAGAGATGGATAACTGGTGCCAGAGCCATGGCCTAAAGCTAAATGCCAAAAAGTGCATAGTCATCCCCTTTGGGAAAACCAAAGTGCCCACAAATTACCACATAGGTGGTAATCCATTAAGTACGGAAGAATTAATTAGGGATTTGGGGACCCAAGTAGATATCAAGCTCTCCTTTGACAATCACGTTGCCAAAGTGGTTAGAAAGACCTTCTATATAGCCCACCTTATCACGAAAGGGTTCACATCTAGATCAAGAGAGGTCATTGTGCCCCTCCACTCATCACGCATCAAGCCCATAATTGAATACAATGCCCCATTTGGGATGTACCTTACCCGACACCTGCAGCAACTGGAAAGATCCCAAAAGTACCTCGCCAAGAGGATCAAGGAACTCAAACAGATGCCCTACGCAGTTAGGCTAAAGAAACTCCAGCTCTACTCGGTTGCTTACCACCTACTCAGAGGCGATCTGTGCCTGACGTATAAAGCCATGTCCATCCCAGAATTAATGGACATGCTCCACCTCAGGAAATCCAAATCCCTTAGAGCTACACGCTCCAGGGACTTAAACCTCAGCACAGAAATAAATAGGACATGCTGGAGGGATAGATTCATATCCCAGAGGCTCCCCTCACTCTGGAACAAAATCCCAATCCATGTTAGGCACAGCCCCTCAATGACCCTCTTCAAGAGAAATCTTGACGAGTGGATGGGAGATCGTAGGTTTACCCCTGGGATCTCTTCTGTGTCCCTACTAGACAAAGGCACAGTAAACTAACCTTAAAAGGGCTATCTTCTGTGACCTACTATACAGAGGCACAGTCAATTAATCTAAAAGGGTGGCGAAAGCCAAACACACTCTGGCTAGGCTTATAAATGCACTAGGGCAGATAGCCTAGTATCAACCTATGAACCTATGAACTATAGTTAAAATCATAAACACATTTCAAACAATGAGTAGTGAGTTGAGAAATGGAAAAAACTAAATTACATATAGCAGATTTTACCTCACAAGAAGAAACTGAAGCTAAAAAATTCTTCATACTTTCTTACTTAGAATAAATTTAAGTATATGAGCCTGACAGTTTAAAATTCTAAAAATCAAAGTTGCATAATTATCCACTTTTTTCCCCAAACGTATCAAAACCCTTGCAATCTTTATCAGAATTATATGGGTTTGAGTTGACAAAATGTTTAGTAGCAGATAAATTCACTAAAACTATATCTGCTGGATCAGGCCTGGGACTGATGTATAAAAATGTAAAATACTGAGGTATTTTATACAATCTATCTGCTTTCTTGGGGCTAATAGGCTTAGTCTCAGTGAACCCAACAGCTTGTGACATAAACATCTTCTAGCGATGATAATGCTGGAGATACAGGGGAAGTTTCTGGAAATTACAGTTGTAATAAATCTTGATATTTTCAAAGGGATTGAGCGTCCTCAGTCTTCCCCCATTGAAAATAATGGTTCATCCTGGAAATAGTGTTGTCAAAAGAGGATACCTCACAGGGATTCTTCTCTGTACCTGAATCAGAAATCTAAGCAGGAAAAACAAAAATAATTTTTTGTCCTTTCAAAATCGCCTACAGACTTAGCATTTTGAACCTTATCAGACAAAGAAAAATTCCTTTTCCTTTTACCAGAAATCACTTTTCAAGTGAGGTCTACTGCTTGTACAAGCCCCTGAGCCAAGCTCAACAAATAACTCATGTCTAAAGATATGTGGCCATGAGTAGAATCATTTGGTTTTTTGCTTTTTTTTGACAGGGATTTCTGAAGAAACAGACCTAGAAATAGCAGCAAGAGCGTCTCCAAGGATGGAGCACTGCATTATGACTATTCAGAAGCACAATCCCTATCTATTGTCCAAACCAATAAAAGTGTCTCTCCTTTGCCCACTGAGGGGAACCCAACAGCCATTAACCTCTGGACCATGGTGGCTGCATGAACTACTCTAGAGGGATCCACAGAAAAAGATTAGTGGTCTGAGAAACCAGCTTTGGCCACAACAGTTGCCCACTTGTGGCTGAGGCAAAAATACCAGCCTGCTGAGGTGACTTCACAGCTAAAGTAATCAAGATTGTCCAGGAGTCCTGCCTTTTGATAAGGAAAGGACTGACACTTTGACAGGTATTATAATCTTACTCATTGACTGCAGCACTGTCAGCACGGTGTGCCCACAAAGGACAGTGAGAATAAAATCTAGTAGATGACCTACATTTTCTTTTTCTTCATAGTTTGCAAGAATGTTTGTATTCAGATGATGACATTGTTAATTTGTATATGTTCTTTTATTTTTATTCATGTGTTAACCAGGTAAGCCTACTAGGCACAAGTGTCTGTCTTCATATGTCTGATTAAGTGACTTGCAAAAATCTGCAAGTTTGCAAACACATAATGAAGAAAGGATAACCAGGATAATAGAATGGATTTCATCAGCAGCTCATAGGCTTAACTTTCTTCGTTAAATTTCTTCTTCCTCTTTTACTTCTCTAAAAAGATTGCCTTTAGGGAATACTAAAATTGTTACTGCGGGTGAAGTTTGCACTGACAAACTTTACTTTTTCACGTTCCCTACCTGCACACCTAAAGAACTTACCCCTCTGTACAAAGAAAAGGCTGATAGATTGTGACTCTTGCTGTATGTAATTGTAGTAGAGCTTCTTGATCAGGAACTAATCTTTTCTATCCTTTAATCAACTCTATGCTGCCATCTTAACATATTCAGGAGACAAATAAGCAAAACATTCAAAATTTTAAAGTACTCAAAATCCTGATCACTTTTTACATTAAAATAATATAGAATAGAAACATTAAAAAAGAAGTTATGCACTTACCATAACGTTCCATTTGTGTTGTCCATCTTCATTTATCCTTGACATATGGGGGTTCGATTCCGATATCGGAACCAACATGGCCATTACTACAGCATGCGCAGGTTAAAAACTCTCAAGCTTCATCCTTACCCACAATCCCCCAGTCCCAGTTACCTCTGAGTTTGCAGATTAGAAATAAAGTATAATTAAAGATGCCTTCATGGAAACCATATCTGCCATGCCTCAATACATGTCACAATTACTATGAAAGTACCCATTCCAACAAAACAATCTTAAAGGCCGGGGAATGGAGGGAGGGGAGTCAAGGATAAATGAAGATGGACAACACAGATGGAATGTTATGGTAAGTACATAATTTCTTTATCTAATGTTGTCAGTCTTCATTTTATCCGAGACATATGGGATAGAGTCCCCAGCTACCTTAGACCTTGGGAGGACTCATAGAAGGATATTTCTGAGCACCATTGAACTGAAAGATGCTCTTCCTCTAGAGACCAAATCCTATTTATAATGAGTAATAAAGGTATGGGGAGAAGCCCAAGTAGCCTCTGCACATATATCATCCAATGAAGATCTGGATTGGAACACTGCTGAAGTGGCAACAGATCTTATAGAATGTGCCTTAACAGTTTTAGGCAAAGCAATTTTATTTTTGTCATAAATAAAGGAAATGCAATCCTTGAACCATCTGGCTAAGGTTACTTTGTTGACAGGTTTAACAAAACTAGCATTTGAAAAGGACACAAATAGATGTTTAGACTTTCTGATGTCTTTAGTTTTGTGAAGATAAAAATGTAATCGTCTGAACGTCTAGCAAATGTAAAGGTATTCATCTCTGTTCGGAAAGTTTGGAAAGAATACAGGCAAATTAGGCAAATTACTAGACTGACTGATATTAGACTCTGACACCACTTTAGGTAGAAAGGTGGGATTTGTTCATAAGGTAACACTATCTTTGTGGAAAATCAGATAAGGTTGTTTACATGATAAGGCTTGAATTTCTGAAATTCTTCTAGCAGAGGTTATTGCCACCAAAAAAAAAAAATGTTTTCCATGACAAGTACTTTAGATCACAGTCAGCAGATGGTTCTAAGAGAGGAAGTATGTTGGTTTGCAACACTAGGCTTAGGTCCCAAGGAGGAGTAGGATTTTTAAAAGGGGGTTTCAGTGAGAGTGTCCTTTTTTAAAATGTCTTACAGGGTTTATGAGACGCCAAGGAACATTCTTTCAAGCCATCATGGAAGTTTAAAATTGCTGCTAGTTGAATTCTGATGGCAGAACTGGAAGCTCCTGCATTGAAAAGAGAGTTTAAGAAGTCTAAAATATTTTCATTAGAAGCACAGAATGGGACAATATCTCTTTCATTAGCCCAAGTGGTAAATCTCTTCCAATAGAACCTAAGAGAATTTTGTGTACTGAGGAAAAAAAAGTTAAGATGCTTGGCAACTAGTGGGACTGGAGGAACCATGCTGTCACAGCTTGAGGTTCAGAATGTTTGGATGTGACAGAAGGTCTGGAGCTGGGTCCAGAGTCCAAGGATGTTGAATCAGATAAGGCCAAAGAAAGGGGAACCATGTTTGTCAAGGCCAGTAAGATGCAATGGATCCTGCCTAAGTGCTTTCTGAATGAATTTTGGAATTAGAGGTATCGGGGGAAAGGCATATAGGAGTCCAAGGGGCCAAGTGTGGAGTAGAGCAGCTCTTGGTGACTTTCCTGGAGGGGGAATTAGGGCAAAGTAGCTGCTGAACTTGTTGTTTAGGGGAGAGGTGAAGAAGTCGCAGCAAGGCTGGCCCCATAGACGGAAAATCCTTTCTGTCACTTTTGGATTGAGAGACCACTCGTGTGACTGGAGAATAGATCTGGTCAGTTTGTCTGCTATCACATTGGTGCATTGCTATCAGAAAGTGGTTGGAAAAGATTGCCCACTGCCACACTTTGAGTGCTTCTCGACAAAGGGGGTAAGATTTTGTTCCTCCCTGTTTGCTGATGTACCAAACTACTGACATATTGTCTGTTTGGACTGCAATTGTTCCCAAAGGAAGAGCTGATTGAAATGCTTGCAATGCTAAAAGGACTGCTCTTAGTTCCAGAACATTGATATGCAAGTTGGCCTCTAATGGGGACCAAGTGCCTTGGACAGTCTTGCCCAAAAAATGCCCCCCCCCAATCTGGGAAGGTGTCTGTGGTCACTATAGCCTTGGGCTCTGGAAGGACGAAGGGGTGGCCCAGGAGAATTTCTTTGGAATGAATCCACCAAGCTAGCACCTTCCTGCAATCATTGGTGACTAGAATCTCGTCCAACATGGGTTGGTATAGTATGGACCATTCAGATGCTAGTAGCCATTGTAGAATTCTCATGTGAAATCTGGCTAGGGGAACTAGAGTTATTGTCACTGCCATCGAACCTAGAGCCTGCAAGAATAGCTGAGCAGGTACTTTCTTTCTGTGAATTATCTTCTGTACCTGAGTTATAATTTTTTTGAAGTGTCATTGCAGGAATGGATGCTATGGTTGATGTTATATTCAGTACTGCCCGGATAAACTCTAAGCTCTGAGTTGGAGTCAGTTGGGATTTTTCATGATTTACCATTATTCCTGGGTAGAAATAGGTCTTCAGAATGTAATCCCTTTCCTCTATCACTTGATGCCTGGTTGTAGCGGTAATGTGCCAGTCATCCAAGTACAGAAACTCCTGGAATCCCTGCAGTCTCAAGTGAGCTGCTACTACTGCCATACATTTGGTGAACACCCTGGGGGCTGTTGTGAAGCCAAAGGGCAGTGCTCTCAATTTGTAATGACTGGCTCCCAGCCAGACGTGGAGGAATCTTCTGGAGCATTTGTCCATTTTTATGTGGTAATATGCATCCTGAAGAACTATTGAGCATATCCAGTCATCCTTTCCCAAAAACAGAAGAATGGACTGTACCATGACCATCCAGAATTTCATTTGTCCAGAAGATTTGTTCAGCACTCTGAGATCAAAAATTGTTCTCCAGTCCCCTGTCTTTTTTGGCACTAAAAAGAATCTTGAGTAAATTCTGGATCCTCTCTGGTCTGGTGAGACTTCCTGGATATCTCTTTTTTTCTAGCAACTTTTAAATTTCTAGAACAGCTGGTTCGCTCTGACTGGGTAGAACATCAGAGATTTTCTTGCAAATGGGGGGTGGGTTGGAAAAGGGTATGGTATAGCCTCTGGATATGATCCGTTGCCCCCAAGAATCTGTTGTTATATTTTGTCAGGTGCTTTGGTGCAAGGATAAGCATCCCCTGACTCCCTCCAGAGGAAGACAATCAGGTTTCCTTTTAGGAACACTAAAAGGGCTTATCTGGGAAGAAGTCCCTAAAGCTCTGATTCTGCAGACCACCTCTACTGTGTGGATGGCATCTTCCATTGCAGTTCCCCCCTCTGTCTCTAGGAGAACTGGTACCACGTGTTTCCTGGAAAGGCCCTTGGGATTTCCTGATCCACATTTTTCCACTGTTCCTCTGATCCTTTCTCCTTTGATTCCTGGAAAAGGATCTTTGGGGAGTAGCAAAATATACACCCACTGTAGAAAGGGTCTTACCACCCTTTTCACCCCTGGATAATGTCTCTTTAACTTTTTGCCAAAAAGAGATGATCCATAAAAGGCAACATTGAGGAATGAAGACTTAAAAGGTTCCGCAAAGTGATAAAGTCATCCAGGTGTTTCTCCTTATGGATATGCCTGAACCCACTGCTCAGGTAGCCCTTTCAGCTGCATGTGCAATGAGTCTCATTGATGAATTTGACATGGACTCCAGGTGGCCAACTGGGAAGCAACCTTGTCTTGGACTCCCTCAGTAACAGCTCCTGCGAGGGTATCTGACAGTTCCTTGATCAGATCCCTTTGGAGTCTGGTAAAATGTGTCAGGAAATTCAAAGCCCTTAAGGCAAAGGTCGATGCAGTGGAAACCCACTTCCCAAACCTATCCATCACCTGGGACTCTCTAATGGGAGGATGGATAAAGGAACTTTCGTCAGCTAGTTCCTTTTTAGTGACAGCTGCAATGACCATGGCATCTACCGGTAGACTTTTAGCTCAGAATTGCTTATCCTTGGGAGCGGATACAATTTTGTCTGGTCTCTTGTGGATAGGTTCAGTGGTGTCTGGCTCCTTCCACGCCCACTGCAAGATCAACTGAATGAGCTTGTCAGCAGGTAGAGTCACCGAATAAGTAGATGTATGGGTACCAGAAGCCTGCAGGTGTACTGACTCCTCCACAGAAGGATTTTGGGGCTTCCAGTCACCCCTCTGTTTTAAAATTTCCAGGGCATCTCCAAACGAGACCTCCTCAGGGGGTGATCTTGGGGCCCCTTCCCCTTCATCAAAAGCAGTATCTTCTGTGTCCACTTCCTGTGGGGAATCTAAGTACTTCCTCTTGGACTTTTTCTTCTGAGGAACCTCCTCAGGGGGATAGTCTGGGGAGATATCAGAAGAGGACAGAACATGAATCTGTGGGTCCTGCGGATTCAGTGCTCACTGTCCCAGTGGAGAGACAGATCAAATAAGAGAACTTGAGGATGGGATGTGCTTCAAGGAGGGTGGAACTGACTGAGTGACTGCTGTGGACAAAGCTCTTGCCATTGCCTTGAAGGCTGGCACCCCTCAAACAGAGAAAGGAGCCCAGAACTGAGAAAGACTGCCTTGGAACCCTGGTCACTCCCTGCTCATATGAGACAGCCCCAAGGCAAAAGACAGTGCTGAGCTGCACTGTGCCAAAGCTCTAAGGTGCAGTGATGGCACTGAAAAAATTGGAGTCAACCCTGGCTCCTCAGAGCCAACAGGACAGATGTGGCTCAGGAGGTCACCGGATCTGACAGAGTTGAAGAACTCAGGGAAATAACTAGCTCTGATGGGAGAGAGATCACTGGAACTGATGCAGTTGGTGCCAGAAGGCTCAGAGCTGGCATCTCTAAAACCTCAGAGAAGGTCAGAGGAGGAGTAGTGAAAGGGGTAGAAGAGGAATCTGTTCTGAGACCCAAAGGGGTCAGAGCTGAATGAAGTCCTGTAAGTCTATTCCACACACAGAATTGTATTACTAGTCTCTCTACATCAATCTCAGTGAGACTTTTAGTGGAACAGATAGAGGTTTGAGAAGACGATGTTGGTCTCTGTAAAAAAGACATTGGGCAATTCGCCAGCAAAAGGTCAGTAGAAGGTGAATAGACCACTCCTGGAAAATAAAGCTGTAGAACTATCAGTGCTGATATAGTCGGCATTGAAGATGAGAAGGCCTGAGTCAAAATCTGACTCTCCTGTTGTGTCAAAGATTTTGACACCGTTTTAGAAATTGAAACAGTTGTTAGTACCAATAACTTTTCCGGCACTGAAGTTTTGGATTGACATTCCATCAAATCTGAAGTACTTCGTGGAGCCAATGATTTATGCTTTTTTTGAGTCAGTTTCAAGGGGGATGATGGTATTGACAAGCTCCTCTTTTCAGAAATATCAGATTTACTCTTTGCAGCAGATATGGCTTCCCCAAAGGCTGATGGAATTAAGCTCTTCAGTATTAATTCTTTCTTCCTCTTGATGAGAGCTCAGTGGCTAAAGCTGTGGCAAATGCTACAGTCCTCTTGAAGATGAATGGCCCCTAAACAATAGACACATAAGAGATAAGAGTCTGAAAGGGGGATTTTGTGGCCACATTTTTGTCACTTTTTAAAACCAGCTGGCCCTTTAGGTTTGTCAGCCATAACAACAGGACAGACAAATAAAACAAACACAACACTTTTATAGAAAATGACAGAAGTAGAAACAGAGCGAGAAAACCTATTTGTTTATTTTTTGTTTAAGGGAAAACAAGAAAAAGGAAAGAGAGGAGGACTATCAACAATGATAGTTTCAGCTACACCAAAGTGTACGGACGGAGGGAGGGAAGTAGGTGGAAACTATCAACAATGATAGTAAGAATACACATAAGTGTATAGGAAGGGATCAAAATGACAGTAAAGGTACACAAAAGTATGAAAAATATAATGATAATAAGGAGAAAGTCTAACGAGTTTTTTAAATATGAAATATTAATAAGGAATATTAATAAAGTAGACTTAGCTCGAGAGCTGAGGTGAACGCATCTGTCTGGGAAAGTGGCAAACGAGATCTGAGGTAACTGGGACAGGAGGATTGTGGGTAAGGATGAAGCTCAAGAGTTTTTGGCCTGCGCAAGCTGTAGTAATCAGACTGAAGAAACCAAAGAACAACCCCAAAAAAACAACAAAAGTGGCGACTGGAAGGTGAAAACTGTGAAGTCCAACAAAATCCACAAAATGTAAAAGTTAAGCATCCAATTTTATTCTAATCGCTTTTCGTCCAGCTAGTAGACAAACTTTTTCAGACAACAAGATAAAATAAACTACTACATCCAGCTTCATTTATACTTAATCTAAATCATTTGTTGTACAAATTGATTAATTGGTAGGGAAACCACTTTAAAGAAACAGGTTCCTCAAAAGTGAAATAAAATACATTCCTCCAGTTTAAACACACATATAAATACATGTTAAATATATATATAATATGGTACCATAAATACTTATTTACTTATTTTAAAAAACGTACATAGCCTAAGGCTTTCCTAATGTGTGCACATTCACCATAAAAGACTTCTTAATTTTAAAATACAAGACAAAGAAACTTTGTCATTCAAACCAGGAGCCCTATACGATTGTAACTTTAACTGCCAAATCAACTCCTGCCTTTCCAACAGGAGTTGAAATGGGCCCCCTTTAACATCAGGCGTGAATTGATCTAATACTCTAAAAACAAAGGAGTGTGTAGGGTGTTGGTCACAGTGCTTAGCTAGAGCATTTTCCAACTTGTTTTTTCTTATACTATACAGGTGCTCGTAAATCCTGTCTTTAAGTTTCCTGTCAGTTTTGCCCACGTAAAATGCAGGGCAAAGCTGACATGAGGCAAAGTAAACCACTGACTTAGATGAACAAGTATACCTTCCCTCAAGATTGTATATCTTGTTGTTAATGGCAACACTCGTCCCAGTTGCTAGATGTCCACAAAACTTACAAGACTCACATTTAAGTGTCCCAGCAATTCTGCATCTAGCTTTTTTATTCATTTCCATTATACCCTTTAAGTTGTTACCTCTTTTGTATATTACTGTTGGTCTATCACCTAACTTTTCAGTTAAATCCATCTCAAAGGTAAACACACTCCAGTTCCTTTGTAAAATTGACCTTATTGCTTCAGCCTCCAAACTAAATACTGTAATGAAACTCATCAGATGTTTTGACTTCTGGTCATCAAAGGCAATCTCTTTACAGGGGGGACTCAAACCAGTTGTTTCACTTACAACCTTATCCAAAACACCACGGTGCCCTGTCAATATAGGTTTGTAAATGCATGCTTTCCTTTTACTCCAAACTTCCTCAAAAATATCCAATAACAACACCTCAGGGTACCCTCTCATCAAAAACATTCCCTTGAGTAATTCACATTCCTCAAGAAATCTGTCCTCTCTTGTTACCATACGTGCAGCTTGGACCATTTGGCCCTTTACTACTGATTTCTTCTGGTACTGGGGGTGGGCACTCGTATAGTGTAACATACAGTTAGAGTAAGTTTCTTTACAATGAATGGCAGCCACAAAACACTTATTAGAAACATCCTTACTTAACTCTATATCCAAATACGAATCTTTTCAGCAGTGCACTTGTGAGTGAATTTCAAAAACTCAGTGTTGCCATTGATTCCCTCCAAGAAGCTGTCCACCTCTAAACTAGTCCCATCAAACAAAATGAAGACATCATCTAAAAACCTTGCATAAAACTTGATCCTCATTTTGTTTACTGGTACATTCAGTATATACTGATGTTCCCATTGGACGATTACAAGATTCGAAAAACTGGCCCCACAGGGGGAACCCATAGCCACCCCCACCTTTTGCAAATAAATATCGTTATCAAACATCACAAAGTTGTTAACTAAAATGATGTCCAACAATTCCTGAATCAAACGTACTTCCCCTCCATCAGCACCATGTGCCAACATCCGTTCGACTACCCATTCTGTACCTAAAGCATGTGGGTTTGAAAAATATAAATCAATGACATCCACAGTTAAGAATTTTATATTTTCATGGTAAGGAAAACTTTCAATTGCTGTTAAAAAAGATCAAGAGTCTTTACATATCTGATACTCTTTCCTCACATATTTCTTTAAAATATTATCTACCAATTTGGCCATAGGATAAGTAATAGAAGACCTAGCATTAGCCAAAACCCACATAGGGGGGTTTGAAATATCTTTATGTAACTTTGGCAGTCCAAACAAACTTGGAATTTTAGGTGAAACAACTGTTAAATAATTTAACGTTCCCAACTCAATAGTCCCTTCTAAAAACAAGTCATCCAAAAAGACATTAATGCGTTTGTAAGCAATGTTTAACTCATTTAAACTAGATGATTCATATGTGTTACCACCTAACACAGTCCTCATTTTTTCATTGTATTCATTTATATCCATTAAAACCAGACCTCCACCTTTGTCTGGTTTTAAGACACGCACTGGTAGCAATTTGAATGCTTGCAAAGCTTCCTTCTCCCTTTTGGAGAGGTTAGAACAACCACCATTCACCTGTTTCCCACATATATTTCTTATATCCATTTCACACAAGTACTCATATAAGCTCAACATGGGGTGTGTAGGGGGGTTAAATGTACTAGGAATCCTTATATCAGTGTTTAAACTGTCTATATTTCCCAAGAGCACAGTCAAATTCATCCTTTGTACAAATAATTTAAGATCTATTAATGTCCTAGATAAATCAAAATGCTATGTTGGAACAAACGTCAGTCCCTTAGAAAAAAAGTTCACATAGTTCAGCACTGATAATGTGACTAGTAAAGTTGTAAACTTTAAAATCACCATTTTTGTTTGACAAAATTTTTAAATGGTTACCAGTCATTTCCTCCCTCTGTTGTTCCCTCCTTTCTTGTAGTACATGTTGCCATTGTGCTGCCCCCTCATGTTGTAACGTTTCTGGTGGTTTTGACCATTATTGGAAAAAGGACTCTGCTCTCTTCCCCTCGAGTTACCTGTTTGTTCAAAACATTCATCTACATTCTCTGGTGATAGCTTGTCATCTTCTCCTCTACTATCCCCTAAATTGTTGACAAATACATTTTCTGTAGTACGACTTTGTTCGCCCCTACGTTCATTACCATTACTGCAGTAGGGAGAAGATACTCATTGGTTTACAAAGTTCTGGTTTTGTGAAGGGGGCAGGGTTGGATAAGCGGCATTTTTCTTATATGCTTCTATATCCCTTCTTAGTTTTTTAGCTCTCAAAGATCTGTGCACACAGTTCCACCATCCACTACTACACCAGTGACATCAGCACTTGTTTTGGGACCTGTTGATTTGCCAGATGTCACCTCCTGGCTTAAAGTACAACCACCTTTGGTGAGTCAGGCGGGATGACAGTTGCTGAACAGCCGAGTGCAGGTAACGCTTCTTTGGTAAATCAACTGAAGACTTTAGATCAGATGTCTTTGAGAGCTAAAAAGCTGCAACTAGAAATTAATTATTTCAATGAGTGTAAAAAGGTGTGAGTGATTCCCAAAGGTTTGCGTTCTTGACAGTACCCTTCAGGGTTAGAGGCTGAGTCAGAGTTTCACCTGGATTTGTTGAAACTCTTTGATAAACATGGGTTTGAGCTGATGAGCTTAATGAGTAAACATTATCAACAAATTGTGGATGGTCTTACTGCTGAGATAGCACAAATAGATTGGAACATCAGATTACATAAAGACTTTGGCAGGTATAAATTTGATTATACCAGAATTTTCACTACAGTAGATCAACATCTTAATAAGAATTCGGAAATCAAGGCAAAAAAACTAAGAAGGGATATAGAAACGTATAAGAAAAATGCTGCTTATCCAATCCCGCCCCCTTCACAAAACCAGAACATTGTAAACCAACGAGTAGCTTCTCCCTACTAAGAACCAAACAGCCGTTGGTAGTCTCAGCTACGAAGGGTGGCTTCCTGTTACTATAATCCACGTTACGTGTTAACTAATCACTTGTTCAAAAAAATAATGCCCTTATAATAAAAAGCACTTTTATTTGCGTAGTTGAAATGAATAAATGTATCTGAGACTACCAACGGCTGTTTGGTTCTTAGTGTTTGGCGTCTTTCTATTGATCTTCTCCCTACTGCAATAATGGTAATGAAAGTAGAGGAGAACAAAGTCGTACTACAGAAAATGTATTTGTCAACAATTTAGGGGATAGTAGAGGAGAAGATGACGAGCTATCACCAGAAAATGTAGACGAATGTTTTGAAGAAACAGGTAACTCGAGGGGAAGAGAGCAGAGTCCTTTTTCCAACAATGGTCAAAACCACCAGAAACGTTACAACATGAGGGGGCAGCACAACGGCAACATGTACTAAAAGAAAGGAGGGAACGACAGAGGGAAGAAATGACTGGTAACCATTTAAAAATGTTGTCAAACAAAAATGGTGATTTTAAAGTTTACAACTTTACTAGTCACATTATCAGTGCTGAACTATGTGAACTTTTTTCTAAGGGACTGACATTTGTTCCAACACAGCATTTTGATTTATCTAGGACATTAACAGATCTTAAATTATTTGTACGAAGGAGGAATTTGACTGTGCTCTTGGGAAATATAGACAGTTTAAACACTGATATAACCCCCCTACACACCCCATGTTGAGCTTATATGAGCACTTGTGTGAAATGGATATAAGAAATATATGTGGGAAACAGGTGAATGGTGGTTGTTCTAACCTCTCCAAAAGGGAGAAGGAAGCTTTGCAAGCATTTAAATTGCTACCAGTGCGTGTCTTAAAACAAGACAAAGGTGGGGGTCTGGTTTTAATGGATATAAATGAAAAAATGAGGACTGTATTAGGTGGTAACACGTATGAATCATCTAGTTTAAATGAGTTAAACATTGCTTACAAATGCATTAATGTCTTTTTGGATGACTTGTTTTTAGAGGGGACTATTGATTTGGGAACGTTAAATTATTTAACAGTTGTTTCACCTAAAATTCCAAGTTTGTTTGGACTGCCAAAGTTACATAAAGATATTTCAAACCCCCCTATGTGGGTTTTGGCTAATGCTAGGTCTTCTATTACTTATCCTATGGCCAAATTGGTAGATAATATTTTAAAGAAATATGTGAGGAAAGAGTATCAGATATGTAAAGACTCTTGATCTTTTTTAGCAGCAATTGAAAGTTTTCCTTACCATGAAAATATAAAATTCTTAACTGTGGATGTCATTGATTTATATTTTTCAAACCCACATGCTTTAGGTACAGAATGGGTAGTCGAACGGATGTTGGCACATGGTGCTGTTGGAGGGGAAGTACGTTTGATTCAGGAATTGTTGGACATCATTTTAGTTAACAACTTTGTGATGTTTGATAACGATATTTATTTGCAAAAGGTGGGGGTGGCTATGGGTTCCCCCTGTGGGGCCAGTTTTTTGAATCTTGTAATGGCCCAATGGGAACATCAGTATATACTGAATGTACCAGAAAACAAAATGAGGATCAAGTTTTACACAATGTTTTTAGATGATGTCTTCATTTTGTTTGATGGGACTAGTTTAGAGGTGGACAGCTTCTTGGAGGGAATCAATGGCAACACTGAGTTTTTGAAATTCACTCACAAGTGCACTGATGAAAAGATTACGTATTTGGATATAGAGTTAAGTAAGGATGTTTCTAATAATTGTTTTGTGGCTGCCATTCATCGTAAAGAAACTTACTCTAACTGCATGTTACACAATACGAGTGCCCACCCCCAGTACCAGAAGAAATCTGTAGTAAAGGGCCAAATGGTCCGAGCTGCACGTATGGTAACAAGAGAGGACAGATTTCTTGAGGAATGTGAATTACTCAAGGGAATGTTTTTGATGAGAGGGTACCCTGAGTTGTTGGTATTGGATATTTTTGAGGAAGTTTGGAGTAAAAGGAAAACAGGTATTTACAATCCTATATTGACAGGGCACCGTGGTGTTTTGGATAAGGTTGTAAGTGAAACAACTGGTTTGAGTCCCCCCTGTAAAGAGATTGCCTTTGATGACCAGAAGTCAAAACATCTGATGAGTTTCATTACAGTATTTAGTTTGGAGGCTGAAGCAATAAGGTCAATTTTACAAAGGAACTGAAGTGTGTTTATCTTTGAGATGGATCTAACTGACAAGTTTGGTGATAGACCAACAGTAATATACAAAAGGGGTAACAACTTAAAGGGTATAATGGAAATGAGTAAAAAAGCTAGATGCAGAATTGCTGAGACATTTAAATGTGAGTCTTGTAAGTTTTGTGGACATCTAGCAACTGGGAGTAGTGTTGCCATTAACAACAAGATATACAATCTTGAAGGAAGGTACACTTGTTCATCTAAGTCAGTGGTTTACCTTGCCTCATGTCAGCTTTGCCCTGCATTTTACGTGGGCAAAACTGACAGGAAACTTAAAGACAGGATTTATGAGCACCTGTATAGTATAAGAAAAAACAAGTTGGAAAATGCTCTAGCTAAGCACTGTGACCAACACCCTACACACTCCTTTGTTTTTAGATTATTAGATCAAATCACGCACGATGTTAAAGGGGGCCCATTTCAACTCCTGTTGGAAAGACAGGAGTTGATTTGGCAGTTAAAGTTACAATCGTATAGGGCTCCTGGTTTGAATGACAAAGTTTCTTTGTCTTGTATTTTAAAATTAAGAAGTCTTTTATGGTGAATGTGCACACATTAGGAAAGCCTTAGGGCTATGTATGTTTTTTAAAATAAGTAAATAAGTATTTATGATACCATATTATATATTTTTTAACATGTATTTATATGTGTGTTTAAACTGGAGGAATGTATTTTATTTCACTTTTGAGGAACCTGTTTCTTTAAAGTGGTTTCCGTACCAATTAATCAATTTGTACAACAAATGATTTAGATGAAGTGTAAATAGAGCTGGATGTAGTAGTTTATTTTATCTTGTTGTCTGAAGAAGTTTGGCTACTAGCTGGACGAAAAGCGATTCGAATAAAATTGTGTGCTTAACTTTTACATTTTGTGGATTTTGTTGGGCTTTGCAGTTTTCACCTTTCAGTCGCCACTTTTGTTGTTTTTTCAAGCTGTAGTAATGGCCGAGTCTGTTCCGATACAGGAACCGAACCCCCATATGTAAAGGATAAAACGAAGATTGACAACATCACGTTAATTGATAATGCAATATGAAAAATATAATGAAACAACAGCTACTGAGTTTTAAAACAATGAAAAAACCTCATTGAAACTAATATTCATTTCTTTAATAGCCTGCTAGTTGTGGCAGTAGTAATAGGTTTGTGGCCTTAAAACTGCAGTTACTTCTGTTACATGGCCTGGTCTAAGTTTCTGGAATGTTATTGATGCTACTACTACCAAGCGGGTTAGAAAACTATCTATAAAGTACAATTTACCTGCAAATTCTTCTTCTTTCCCACAGCCTGCTAGAGACTGAACTATCTGTCCCTCAATTTGTGGTGGTTTAGCAAACATTGGACTAAAATGTCTGTCCAATTCTTTCATGTACTCAGCATCAAATTGACTGTAATTCTGTCCATCTCTGCTGGACTCATACATTGGTGGAAAGTCATCGCAGAAATTCTCAGCAGTTCTATTTTGTGACTTAATGTATGACAGTTTTTTTAATTTAATTTGTGGATTTGGAGGTTCTTGTTCAAAACAAGTTGCTGGTGATAAAATTGAGTCATTCTTATGAGAAATATTGTAATGCTGTGGGCTTTGATCCATCCAGCCTGAAGATGCTGATGATTGTGTCTGCCAAACGTGTACCAAATTGTTCCTTTCATCATCTTCATAAACTGAGGTCTCAGGACTCCTCTGTGTGTAGAAGTAAGACTGTGCATCTTTTCTGATTAGTCTTTCCACTTCTTGTCCCTTATACTGGCCAGGTATTGATGTAGAAAATGAGCCCACATGTGCTTGAAGCTGACTCATGGATGAAGGCATTCTTTTAACTCCATAAGTATTAGCTACTCTTGTTGGAGTAAAGTTTGTTGATGTTACGTTGTTAGACTGTAGAAAAGGAACTGTATTTGCTTTATTAATTATTTTGGAATTTAGGAAAGGTAAAGTACTATTAAAGGTAACATAGCTGTTGCTTTTTTTGCCATCTAAGTAGCCGGTAAATTCATGACAATAGGTGGATTCTGTACTATGTGAAATCTTAAAAGGATCAGAATGAAAATATGCTTCTTGGTTGTGGTGGGTGAATGGCTGACCTGTAGCCTTTTGAATTTCGCTAAAGAAAGGTGATGTTTCTTGATATGAAGTCTTGACATGAGCTTGTGCGTCACAGTGAGCATATATACTGTCAGAAAACAGAGATTTTGAAATGTCTGTACCTCCTTGAAAGGGTGTTTCTTCTGATAGTAATGATGTTGAGTCTAACTTGTACAAAGCAGTGATGTCACCAAAATGCTAAGACAATCAAGACAAAAAAAAAGAAAACACAAATTAGAATATTTTTGATAAAGATTATATTGCTTGAAATTTGAAAAGTTAAAGGACAGTTTAAACATTCATTGCTATATCACTAAATATATTTTATTGGTATCATTCAAATTTGTATTGCATAATACTTAGACATTAAGGGTGCTTAATCACAATTTTGTATTGTTAAACTGAAGGGGATAAAATTCTTCATAAAGAAATGATGTCACTTTTCCATAAAATATCACTTCCTGTGAGGAGGATATAGGCACTCTTTCTATGTAGTAGCCTAAGTCATCACTGGTCTCTGCAATCCTTGTACTAAATAAATAAAATCACTTTGGCATGAATACATCTTGGTGAAGAAAACACTTTTAACTTTACAGAGATTTTGGATTAAAACTACTCCTTTGTTAAAACACATGATTTTGATAAACTGTGTTTGCTGATGCAGGATTTAACAAACACTTCAGTGAAAAGATTATATCTCATTTAGGTAACTGTATCCATGAATTGTTAAAGGGACCCAGTCTTATGGCATAGAGAGATAATTCCCTGACTGCATCCCAGATGACCAATGTTTGACCAGCGGCATGATTGCTGGACGGACAAAGTGGGGAAGGATGGGAGTGTGCTGCTGACACCAGCTTGCCTATCTTGGGGTGGGGTGGGGGGTGGCTCAGTTCACTGCATAGTTGACACCTGCAGGAATGCAGGTGTACTCACTGAGTCCGGCGCTCCTACACTGCATAGTAGTGGGCCACCTAGCTGGAAGGGTGGACTACAGAAGTAGTGAGTAAGCACTTTCCCAGATTAGCAATTGTGAAGCATGCAGGCTGCCAAGAGTGTAAAGATAGGACAGTCAACAGGTTTAGCAGACTGGTCAGCTCCCTAACACTCCAGCTTACCTCCTTCAGAGAAATAAATGGGTCAGAGGAGTTTCATCCTGATGGAAGAATGAGTAGGTCAAATGGATACAGGAAGCGGGAACCACTCGGAAGATATTGTTGCCTTACAAATACACACACACACACACACACACACACACACACACACACACACACACACACACACACACACACACACACTAATTAATTCAGCCCAGAACTTAATGTGTTTAGCAATTCATTGTCATTGTACAACACAAAACAGAATATGCATATAATAAACACATTCCTATTTGGTTAGTTGATCTATAAGATGATCCTCCTTAATGATTCCAGGCTTGGCATTCATCCTTTCCCCCAATCACTGTTCTGCAACTTTTGTGGTAAATCTAATACCCAGGCAAGTGATTGCTTGGTGCCAGCATATGATGGGACATCATACAGTGACTACATAGGTGCACCTAACACCAAAGCTGACATTTTTTCCCCAAGCCACTAGCAAGCATCCTTCTGCAAATGAAGAAATAACAATGAAGATTTGATACTTATATTCCAAACAAGTAATAAGCAATTTTATACATGTATAACTTACAGGGAATTCAATAGCTGAGGCTGGCTGGAAGGGCCACTTGCAAAATGTATTCTGGCTCAGCTGCTTCTTCACCTAAGTTCAAATAATCCACTCTTTGAAACGCAGCATGGTTTCAGACCATACCACACCACAACCACTGCCCTCCTTCACTTCAACAACACTATATACCAGCATACAAACAATGGTGACCTAATGTCAACTGTGTTCCTAGACTTATCCAAAGATTTTGACACTGCATCACACCAACATTTACTCACTAAGCTCTCTTTTATAGGTCTCTCTCAGTCCTCCCTTACATGGTTCTTAGTTATTTATCTGGAAGGCAACCAGCAGTCAAATGACAACAGGACCTCTCCTCCTCACTTCGTTACCATAAGTGTCCCTCAGGGCTCTATAATAGGACCTATTCTTCTTTAATATTTTTATAAACAAGCTTTACACTGCCATAGATTCCAACAAATATAGTACAATACGGAGATGATTTGACTTCAATTATGTATAGCCGTAAGTAACCACTGTGGTGCAGAGGTTAGCATTATTGCCTCACAGCAAGAGCTTCTCTGGTTCGATTCTCGGCTGGGGTGCTTTCTGTGTGGAGTATGCATGTCCTCCCTGTGGTTATGTGGTATTTCCATCAGGTGCTACAGTTTTCTTCATCATTCCAAAGACATGCAGTAGGTAGTTTAGACACTCTAAATTGGCCATAGGTGAGGGTGTGTGTGTGAGTATGTGGTACAAATGAACTACTGTGGCAGGGCTAGCCCCCTGGCAGTGTAAATCGTAGCTTGGGAAGACTGCTACTGCTGACGTGACACCCCAACCCCATGTGCAAAATGGGAAAAGGGGTTGAGGATGGATGGATGGATGAACAGCCCCCACAATATCCAGACTCCAAGAAATCACTCACATTTCTTTCTCTTTAATGGAAACATGGTTGAAAAATTCACACCTGCTTCTTAATCCCAATAAAGCAAAACCGATGCTCTTCACCCCAAAACATTATCCCAATAACAAAAAACAACCTTTCTTGTTTACATCTGCAAATAATAATAAAGTTGAAGCAGCAGCACATACTAAGTTATTGGGTATTAAAATAGATGACAGTCTTAAATTTGATCAACATATTCTTCAAACATATGAAAAGACTCACTAGAAACTTGGCTCCTTTTACAAGGCAAAACAGTACCTTACAGACCCAGCAAGAAAACCCTTTGTCTCACCCTAGTTGCTTCCAACCCTCTTATATGTCTCACCTACCCTTGCAAACCAAAACTCTACACTAAAATCCAAACTAGTCTCCCGTTACAACAAAGTAGCCAAATCTGCTACCAACACTGCACACCAAGCTCAGCACTGCCAAGCCTTAAAACAGCTAAACTAGCTACAGCTTAACAGCTACCTAACATACTCTCAGCTAGTTATGGCATACAGACTGATATATTATCCTGAAAAATGTCCTGCATTAAAAAATATACTATTGCCCTACACCCCTAAAAGGGACCTCTGTTGTGGTGATAAATTTCTACTAAGCACTAGTAAAACAAATAATTAATTATGGGACTCACTATACTCCTGTTACAGCTTCAGACTCTGGAACACCATCCCTACGCAAGTAAAAATGACTAACAAACCCCCAAGCAATAAAATGCCTCTCAAACAATACCTTAAAAGGTTGAAGAACTTAATACATCCTATCTGCCTTTTTAGGGGCAGGTGGTTGACTCTTAGGAAATTGCAGGCAGTCACACACATGCTCCAAAGCTGACAGAACTGGAGGAATGGGTGAAGGCTCTGGAAATTCCTTCTGTAACAGTTCATAGTATTAGTATTTTCTGATGGGCTGGGAAACCTTAGTTTTCTCCCACTGAAAACACTGGCACATTCTGGAAATAGTCTCAGAGAAAGAGAAGCCCCCACAGGGAGATTCAGAAACGGAGATCTCCTCTGAGTTTGAATTAGAAATCTGAGGAGAAAGCCGAGTATTTGTCATAGATTCATAGTTAAGAACTAGGCTAGCTGCCTTTGCAGGCCATTTTATAGGTTCATAGGTTCATAGACAAGTACTAGCCTAACCTGCCTCATGAGCCTTTTTAAGCTTAGCTAATTTTCCTTTTGTGAGAATCAAACCCTTCCTTATGCATAGCTAATTTCCCTTTTTGTGTTTGAATTAACCTATCCCATTTTGTTAGAGATTGGCCTTACCCATCCCATGGTCGATAATTATATATTACGCATAACGAGAATAACTGAGATCATGACATAGATAATTTGAGATGACCCATGCATGAGATAAAGCATTTAGGAGCTGCCATATGTCCATTAGTAGTACAGGGGAGAGTCCTGGGGTAAATCTTTTGCTTCACATCCATAATAGATCCAAGTTGCTCTTGAATGTGAACAGGGATGAACTTTGCTTTATGTGGATGGGGAGTCAGTTCTAGAGCAATAGTATCCTCTGTGAAATATACCTGTCCTTCTAAATCATTATGTTGATGTTGCAGAAGAGGTTTAGATCACTAGACCAAGTACATCTGATGCCATTTGACTTGCTGATATGCAGTAAATTCATCAGTACTGTGTTGGGGGATGCTTTGTATGCCATACAGAGGTCAGCTCAGCAGTCAATAAGATACATAGTATAGTGACAGGACTTTGAGTTGGTCCTCGTAAGTATGTTGCTTAGGCCTTGTACCCTTTTAATAAGGTATCTCTGTGGGTGTTTGACTTGTTGCATGTGTCAGGACAGATACGTCAAAGGAGTCATTATACTCAATGACTGGTCTAAGGAGGGCTGAGTAAAGGGGGACAATGACATCCCTAGATCTATACACAATCACCTTGTTTATAAGCTGTGCAATATAGAAGTACTTTCTTACAACAATGGACACTTCATGATCAAAAGTTAGGTCACTGTCTACATAAAATCCCAAACAAGTGGGTCAACACTTAGAGGCATATTCTCAGTGTAGTAGTTCCCTGGGGTAGATTACTTCCCAAATGGTACAATAATCCATTTGTTGGCATTTGGTTCCAGTCCAAGATTTTGGTACCACTAATTTATTTGGGACAGATATTCCAGAAGAAGGGCTAAGTCATTTAGGGATTCGCTGACTGCTCCTATGAGTCCTCTGCAAACTAGGTTAGTCAGAGCCCTTTGGTATTGGCTTTTACTTCACAAAAGTAGATGCCAAACAGGAGAGGTCCCAGACCAGAACCCTGAGGGACTGCACTGGTCATCACTTTCAACATAATCAACTCTCTTTTCCCATTTTCTACATGGGGTCGGGGTATCATGTCAACTGTCACCATCTCTCTATACTCAATACCACTATCTTACCTTCTTTGACACTCATGCCTGACTGTCACAGGTCTTCTGTCACACAATCCATCCACCTCTTTGCTGGACACCATTGTTTCCTTTTGCCTTCTTCCAGTCTTTTCCAAATCTTCTTCACCATATTGTGTTCTGCTTTTCATGTGCCTGAACCACAGTAATGTGTTCTCATTGACCTTTTCTGTAACTGGAGCTACTTTGGCTTCTGCTCTTATGTCCTCATTTCTTCATCTGTCCCACAGGTTGCATCCCACCACCCATTTCAGGACTTCATCTTCATCATCTATAGCTTTCTCTACTGCTCTGCATTTACTGCACAGGTTTCTGTACCATATAGTAGTACTGGTTGCACTATTGTTTTATACACCTGACATTTTAGGTTCATTGGCATTCTTCTGTCATACACTACCCCTGACAATATCTGCCACATGGCTGCAGCCCCTCTGATTCTAGCTTTGACCTCCTCATTCAGACTTTCGTTTTCCTCAACCACCCCTCCCAGATAATTGAAGCTTTTAACCTGTTCCACTCTTGCTTCCATTACAGCTGTCTTATCTGTACTCAGTTTCATCCCATGTGCCTTCAGTTTTGCATTCTATTCCCTTATCTTTTGTTGAAATTCTTGGTCAAGGCCTGCATATAATGCCACATTGTCTGCATACAGTAACTCTGTTCATCTGTCCCCTTTGATCTGTTTGCTAATGTAATCCATCACCAGTATGAACAGCAATGGGCTCAGCGCTGAACCCTGATGCACACCCACTCCCACTGGAAACCCCTCTGTGCGACCAAATACTGTTTGTATTTGAGTTATTGGGTCCTTGTACATAGCCTGCACTAATTCAAACCCCTCTGTGAGACCAAATAGTGTTTGTTTTTGAGTCATTGGGTCCTTGTACATAGCCTACATTAATTCTACTAATGTTTCTGTGATTTTGAACCATCGCAGGAGTGCCCAAATCTGCTTTCTTGGGACCTTGTCATATGCTTTCTCCAAATCTAGGAATGCCCAGTTGGACTCTTTCCTCTTCTCCAGCTTCTTCTCAACTATTTGTTAAACTTCAAACATTGGGTCATTTGTGCTGCATGCTGATCTGAATCCAAACTACTCATCTCCCATCTTGCGTTCTACGGCTCTGTGTATTTGTTTACAATCGCCCTCACCAGAACTTTCATGCAATGTGACAGGTGTTTGATACCTCTGTACTGCCCACAGTTGTGAATGTCCCCGTTGTTCTTGTACACTGGCACTAGTATGCTTATTCTCTAGTCATTGGAATATGCCTTACTCTCCACACTGCTATGAGTGCCCTCAGAAACAATTTTCTCCTATCTAACCCAACATCTTTATCATATCTGCTGTGACCTCAACTGAGCCTGTTGCTTTCCCTGACTTAATTTTCCTTAGTGCTGTTCTTACTTCTGTGGAGGGCTCTTTCTCCTCTTTTCTCATTGAATGCTGTGCCTGGGGCAGTAGTTGATTCATTCAGAAGTTGCTGAAAGCACTCCTTCCATTGTCCTGTTGTCTAGTGTGCAGGTTGTTACTGGCATCCCTTATGAAGGGTGTCTGACTATCTACAATCTGATAGAGTTCCTCTGTGCCATCTACTGAGTCACTTTCCAGAAGATGGTAGAGTGCCCCTGATGCCTTGTTCTTCACTATTGCAGCTTCTCGCTTAGCCTGTTTGTTAGCCAACTAATATTTCTTCCATCTTTTATTTCTCCCACTTTTTCCTGCATTCCTGTCTTTCTTTTGATGGCTTCCTGGATTTCTGCATTCCACCACCAACTTTCCTTATGAGCCTTACCTGGCTCAGCCACATATCAGTTCTGTAGTCCTCACACATGCTGTTTGAGGTGCTGCCCTTCTTCTTCTTCTTCTTCAACTCTACCCATTTCCTCTTCTTCCTGGAGTGCTACAGCCCTGATCAATTCCTTGGACTGTTGTACTGTCTCTCTAGTCAACTTCCATGTCTTCAGCCTGGTCTTTGTTGACCTTAGGGCCTTCTCAGACCCCTGCTTGCAGCTGATTGTTGCAACCAGTGGTTTATGCTGTGGGCTGACTGTTTCACTGGGGATGACTTTGCAATCACTAATTCTACCCCCTGCCCTTTCCTTACTAGGAGGAAGTCTATCTGAGTTGCATGCTCGCCACTCTTGTAGTTGGTCTTGTGACTGTCTCTCCTCCTGAACCATGTGCTGATCACCATCAAGCCATTTGCCAGACAGAAGTCTAGAATGGCCTCTCCTTCTTTATTCCTGTTGCCTGACTTATGTGGACCCAGGCAATACTCATATCCTGTTTTGTCTGTCCTGATATGTGCATTCAGGTCACCCATTATCAAGACAAATTCATGTTGTCCTGCTTTATCTAGTAGGTCCTGCAATTGCTGTCTGAATGCACTCTTTTCCTCACTGTCACAACTCTGCTGTGGGGCATAGGCTGAGATTATAAATATTACCCTATCATTACACTGGAGTCTGACTGCCATGAATCTGTCACTAATTCTGATGACATCCCTCACTGTCTTCTGAAGCCTCTCCCTCACCACAGTTCCCACACCATTTCTAGTCTATCCTCCTCTGAATTAGAAAACTCTGGATCCCAAGCCAAGTGGCTTTATTGCACTGCCCTTCCATCTTGTCTCCTGAATACATAGGATGTCCAGCCTCCTTATTACTATCATGTCATTGTCAGAAAAATATGTATTAATATGTGTGCTTAGTGCTAATTAGAAGCTAAAAGTTAACACGTTTTTCATTCTATTTTATATACAGCTTAGTTTTATATGAGACTAAAAGATGTTTTTTGAAACTGCAGTATGCTTTCTGAAACTTGCAAGATGCCCTCTGACCTAGTGTTTGCTAGCACAGCAAAATTCATGCTTATGCCTTTTGGAAACGTACTGAGAAGCAGGTGATTATCTGCTAGGTCAGGAAGTAATAAATGAAACAATACCATATTCTAACAATTAGCTCTGTCCGTGTTATGAGAACATGCACAGCTGCAGAGGGAAGAGATAAAGACAGACAAAGGACTGTTTAAAGAAATGAACTGCAATCTATACTTGCTTTGTGCTCAGATTAGCTGTAGTACCTTGAATGGTAACATTGCATAGAGGAAAGTTGTTTCTAACCGGTGGTCGTCAAGGCCACGTTGTTTTTCTTAGGAAGTTTCTCACAAAATTGACAGTGCAAGCAGAAAATTATGAACAAACAGCTGCTATGAAGTAATGATGTTAAAACTTGTGATCTGCTACGTCAGCTTGGTAGGCGATGTCTTATTAGAAAATGTATAAAAATACCTGCACTTCCTGATTCTAGTTAGACAAACTCTGTATTAGAATGTTTTTGTCTCCTTGCTGCAAGATTAAAGTGCCTTAACCTGAACCTGCCGTGTATTGATCTTTTTGAAGTTAATTTTTCCTTTGACAGTCATCCACTTTCAAGCTCCGTCCTGTCAGTGAATCTACATCGAGTATAACAATTCTTAGTTCATGTTTGTCAGGCTGAATGGTTTTGCATCCAGTTTTCATTCAAAAGTGCTATCCCAAGTAACCCAAGCTGGGCAGCTGGACACCAGCCAGCCAACAGCTTATTGACTGAGGGCTGCTGGGCTTTATGAATTGCACATACTGGACAACAGGGGCCATTAGCATGGATCCCTGTCTTAGGTCGGAGTTGGCTCGGTCCTCAAACCACTTATCACCTGCAAATAACCATACCCATTTGGCGACATTAGTAAACAACTAAATCACCTAAAGTCACTAGTGTCTTTGTGGAGGTAACTTCCCCTACATTGTCTTCCTGTGTCCCATCTGTGAGCCATCTGGCAATCCAGGGGGTGACATAGTAGTTTATTCACAGTTTGTTTAGCTTTTATACTATGCTTGAGTGGGGAATTGTGTCAAAAGCTTTGGCTTGGTTGAGGTATGCAGTGTGTATGTTTTGCCTTAATCCATTGCTTTGGTGATCTTTTCAAAAATGTTCACCAGGTTGAGTAAGCATGACCTGCCCTCAACAAATCCAAGCTAAGATGGGTCCAGTGTTTGGACGTTCCCTGTATCCTGATTGATTAGTTCCATGACGAGTCTTTCTATGGCTTTGCATATGAAGCTGATCATACTTGTGGGGTTTTAATAGCCTGGGTCTGTAGAAGGCCCTCTCTTATGCAGGTGAATGACTGTAGCTGTTCTCCATTTGCTTGGTACAAAACCTAAATGGAGGCTGAGATTAAACAATATTGTTAGGGGTCTGGCTAAATTGTGCTTCATGCTATTTAAGATGCATCCAGGGATATTTTCAGGACCCATCTATGCAGTATTTTTAGCTTTTGATAGCACTTTTAGGACTTGATCTTGGGTGACAGCTGTAGGTGAGCCAGTTTCAGGTATACAGTGAATATAAAAAGTGTACACACCCCTGTTAAAATGGCAGGTTTTTATGATATAAAAAATGAGACCACAATAAATAATTTCAAAACTTTTCCCACCTTTAATTGACCTATAACCTGTACAATTATTTATTTATTTCCAATCTGATGACTGGGGAAGTCCACTGGACCCAAGGAGCCCGTTTTCGGTGGAGGCTTGAGGAGAAAAGCTCCAACAATACAAAATATAGTGGGATACAGAATACAATACAAAATATAGTAGGATACATATTCTAGTAAATATGCAGAATATAAGTACACAGCAAATGCAAAGTAGAAACAGAAAAATATATGCTGTTTAAAGAAAACTATTTACAATATTGGTCTAAAAACTGTTGTAGTTATCAAGTTGAGGGTATTAGTAAATTTGGAGTTATATTTATAATAGCATATTGGAACAAACAAGATTTTCTAGATATGGGAGGTTGCAATGTAGAAAAAGATAGAGTATTGACGAGAGTTATTATTCCTTTTGTAGAGAAGGTTAGTATAGAGCTTAGGTGTTGAAAGGTTAGAAGGTGGGGTGAGCTAGATTGAGAGAATGCAGGTACATTTCCAGATAGAGGAGAGGTAGGAATAAAGCTGAGTTTTAAAGTTTTTCACATTCTCCATTGTCATTAGGGTAGGAGGAAGAGAATTCCATTTTTGGCTATGGAAAAAGAGAGGAGAAGTTATCCAGGTGGACGGTTAGGTTTATGGACAGTAATTAAGTTTTGGTGAGCTGACCTAAGAGTTCTATTAGGGATGTAAGGGAGTAGGATATTTGTAAGGGCAGGGCATTTGGTAGGGTTGAAGAGTAGTTTATGGGCTGTGATGAGTTGCCGGTAGTCCAGATAGTTTGAGAGTTCTAGCCAATTTAGAGATCGAAGGGCAATACAGTGATGGGAGGAGTTTTTGGAATTAGTGGCAAATTTGGAAATTTTGTTATAGCAGTTTTCTAATTTAGAAGTGATGGATGCAGATAGGTTGGTTAATAGGGTTGCACCATACATTAGGGAGGGAAGGAGGTAAGTAGAGGCAAGAATATGTCTGGTATGGTGTGAGAGGAAGCGATTGTTCCTGTATAGCATACCAAGTTTATGATGGATTTTCTTTATGTTTTGAAGAATATGGTAGTCAAATTTTAGGTGCTCATCTATAGTTACACCTAGCAGTTAGGCATGGGGGATGATTTCAATAGGAGAGTTGTTTTGGCTTAGAACTTGGAAAGTGGTTTTGTCAAAAGGGAAGGATTTTGATGATGGGAAGATTAATATTTTGGATTTGTTTGCATTTAGGGAGAGGTGGTTTTGGAGCATCCAGGCCTCAGTGGTTGAGAAGGTGGATGGAGTCTTTGTTAAAAGTTCAGGGAGATTAGTGGAAGAACAGACTAAGGCTGAATCATCTGCATATTGGATTACTTTGGCATTGGGTATAGCAGAGTGAAATTTATTGATAAAGATATTGAACAGCATTGGACCAAGAATAGATCCCTGGGGTAAACCGGCTGGGATGTGGAGAAAAGGAGAGATACTTTTTCTCCATTTTACAGCCTGAGATCTGTCAGACAAGTAGCTTGAGAACCAGGAGATGGTACTTTGAGATAGATTTAGGTTTGAAAGGTGGTTCAGTAGATGGGTGTTGGAAATAGTATCAAATGCCCTAGAGAGATCAAGCAGCACTGTGGAGACTATTTCCCCAGAATCCCAGGCACGGTTGACTGTCTCTAGAAATGAGAGGACAGCTGTTGTTGTGCTGTGTCCAGGTCAGAATCCATGTTGTGTTGGTGTAAGAAGTTGGTTTTGGGTTAGGAAAGGCATAAGTTGGAGATTAACTCATTTTTCTAGGAGTTGGGAGATAGGGGAGAGTATCGCTATGGGACGGAAATTGGAGATATTGGTGTTTTTACCACCTTTATGAAGAGGTGGAGTATATGCTGTATGCCAGAGTTTGGGGACATAAGATTCCTGTAAGGATCTATTGATTAGGATGCTAATAAGGAATGCAAATTACTGAGGTTACGTGTGTGTATGTATTGGTTTTGATGCAGGGAAGAGGTGGTTGAGCAGACGGCAAAGTCAGGGAGGTGGTCACTGATGGAGTCAGCAATAGTGCCAGAGTTAGTAATTTTGTTAGGGTGGGAGACTAGGATCCAATCAAGGGTAGTGCCTAGGGAATTGGATTTACTGGGTCTGGTTATAGAGTGAATTGTTTGGGTGAATTTGAAGAGATTGATGGATTGGGTAGGTGTAGAGTTACTGATTTAGTCCCAGTTTATATTTACATCACCAGGTATATATGTTTCATTGTTTATTTTGGTAGATAAATAATGAAACATATATACTAGGTGATTTTGGTAGAGGCCCATAAGAGAATTTCTTCAAGGACTGGGATATTATTTCCTGGTGGGATGTATAAGTCGATGATACAGAGACTTTTATGATTGTTCATTTTTAGTAAGCAAGCTACTAGTTCAGCATTAGCAAATTCTGGAATAGGGTGTGGGTAAGGGACAATGAAGAGTAAGTTAAGAGTAGATTAAGGTGACACCAAGACCTTTTTTGTTTGTTCAATCACACCTAAGGGCTTCAATTCAATTTAATTGAAAAACAAACAAGGCTGTTAGGGGAAAAAATATAAAAAATAAAAAACGTACAATACGCTGGTGCATAAGTGTGCACACCTTTAAACTAATACTTTGTTGTGTGTGCACACCCTTAAACTAATAATAATTCACTGTATCTTCAGCCTCAATGTAGGTAACATCGGTCACAATCAGCTCTGTCCCTTCATCTTCCTGTCCAAATTCAGAATCTTGAATCTCTCCAGAAAAAGAGGATTTATTTTACCAAGAACTACTTTATAAGAAGGATCAATAGCCTGAATTAAACCCAGAGCAAGACCCATCAAACTACTACTGTCTAAAGAAATTTGAGGAGGAATAGATATATATGTTTAGTAATGTAATGGCAACTCCCCAAAATAAAGCACAGTCTAATAAGTCCGAATGACTATTTAAAAGACTGTCCCCCCTTCCACCTTCCTTCAAGAAAAGCTGAATCTCCATTTCTCTCTTATCAACAGATAACTTCAGACAAATGAGTTTTGAAGATCATTCATCAAGGTTACAGATGGCAGTACAAGGAAATTCCTCCCTTTCAGGAAGTAATTCCTCACCTACCTTACCAGATTTCCCTGTTTCCCTCTGTCCTTCGACATATGCTGCTTGACAGAGTAATACAGCCAGTCCTCCTTCCCAGTTTGGGAAAGGTTTTTATTCAAGGATGTTTTTGGTGCCAAAGAAAGAAAATGTCTGAAGGCCAGTTCTGGGTCTTTCTTTTCTAAACCAATTTATGATAGTGCCCAAGTTCAAACTGCTGTCACTTCTCAGCCTGTTACCTCTTCTTCCTCATTTAAATTTTCTTATAAGACTAGATTTAAAATATGCTTATCATCACATTCCCATTTATTCAAATTTTAGGTGTTTCTTAAGATTTTGCGTGTCTGAATCACAATATCAGTTCTCTGTCTTTCCCTTTGGACTATTTACTGTACCAAGAGTGCTCTCAAACTGACTAGCTCCAGCTATAGGTCATTGCAAACCACATGGTAGACAAAGTTTTATGTACATTAAGACAGCTTGCTTGTCTTTGCAGAGTCTTTTTTAAAGTGTCAAGAATCTTTCTCTTGTATGAGAGATCTCTTACAGAAACTTGGATACTGAGAAAACATTCAGTCTTTTTTTGACTCCATCACACAGGATTGTGTTTCTGAGGTGTCTACTAGACACCCCAGTCCAAAGAGCTTTTCTTCTACATGAAACAATAGATCTTTATCTAGATCTGTTTCTAGGTTTTCCACTCAGATTTCAGTCTCTGCAAGGGGATACTTCAGGATTTTGGCTCTTCTGTAATTCTCATTATACCCCTAGCAAGACTCAACATGCGGAAGATACAATGGGATCTGAAGTCTCTTTGGTCCCAGCACAAGCACCAACACCTATTATATTTTCAAATGCCAGTTATGAGATTTTTCAGAAGAGAAATCACTTGGTGGAGACAGCAAATATCCCTAAATCCAAGTCTTCCCTTCTCCCCCCTGCTCTAAATCAGTCAGTCATTACAGATGCTTTGGACTTTGGAGGGGGAGCTGTTTCAGGAGGGATAAAAGTGCAAGGTGTTTGGGATACCAAGGACAGATACAAGCACATAAATATGAAAGAGATGCTTACTCTAATCAAGACATTAGCTCTCTGAACCATCTTTGGTCCCCGGGACCACTTCAAGTTGATACACACAATACCAGAGTCATGTGGTACATTAATCAAGTGGAAAACAGGTCTTACTCCCCTTTGCAGACTAGCCATGTTAGCTTGGGGTATAGCTTTACAATACAGTCTCACTCTACAGGCAACATACATCCCATCAGAGCAAAATTTTGTGGCAGACAAGCTGAGCAGAACAAATGCAGACCCTCACAAACGGAAAGTAGAATGGAGGGTCTTCCAAGATTTCAGCCGTCTGTGGGGAGTTCCTCAAGCTGATCTTTTTGTCTCCTCTCTGAACAATCAGCTGGTAAAATTCTGCTCCAGGACTTCATGCAAGAAGACCTGGAAGACAGATGGCTTTTCCATTCCTTGGACAGGAATGTTCCTGCATGCACTTCCACCCTTTCCACTGATATCCAGGGTACTTCTGAAGATTCAGAAGCAATCCCCTAAGATCATTGTGGTGACTCCCTTCTGGCCCAGACAACAGTGGTTCACCCTTCTTTTGGAAATGGCCAAAGGAAGTTACTACAAGCTTCTGCACAGAATGAATCTACTCACAAAAGAACAGGGAAGTTTGATATACCCTGACCTCAGCCAGCTTTAATGGACTGCCTGGGTGATAGGGTCTTAAGTTGCCTATTTACTGAGGATGTGAAGCAGGTAATAATGAAGGCAAGAAAGCCTGCTACAGTAAACTCTCAATTAACTGTAACTCAAGCAACCAGAACTCTCAAGCAATCAGAAAAACAAAATGGAAGAAATACAGTACAATTTTCATATGTTGCACTTTCTGTCCCCCCTTCCTCCCTGCCTGCAGACACATACATACCTTAAGGTTTTAGAGTTCTAAAAAGGAAGATAGGAATAAATTCCCTCTCTCCCCAACCTACAAACAAGTCAAACCAAACAAATAGTATAGGATACAGTATTAGTCAGGCCTATTTTTAACAGTAACTCTCAAGCAACCAGAAACTACAGTTATCCGGCATCTACCAATCCCTATGGGTGCCAGTTAACCAAGAGTTTACTGTATTAGCAAATGGAAAATGTTTTCTAGTCAATGCCAATAACATAACCAGTGCCCATTCAGGGATAGTGTTTCTCTAGTTTTAAAATATTTGTGTGAGTTACTATTCTATGGCCGTTCGTTTTCTCCATCAAGGTTCATTTGTCAGCCATCTGCTCATACACCCCCCCCCCTTTTAATGCATTCTCATCTGAAAATATTTTTGAAAGGAATTTTGCATAAGAGACCTCCAAGAAAATTGGTGGCTCCTCCCTGGGATCTTAATTTTGTTAGAGAAGCTAACACTTATGCCATTTGAACCAGCTCATCAGGCTGACTTGAGGTTCTTAACATAGAAAACTGTTTTACTGATTGCTCTGACCTCTACAAGAAGAGTAGCTTAGTTGCAAGCTATTACTCTGAGTCAACCCTATCTCATTTCTTGCAACGACAGGGTTTCTTTGAGAACTAGTCCTTTTTTATGCCTAAAGTGGTATCTGAGTTTACTTTAAGCTAAACTATCCATCTCCCTGTTTTCTTTCCTGAACCCAAATGAGGGAGAAAGGATACTCCATAACTTGGATGTCAACAGACAACCTGGATACTATCTTAACAGAAAAGAAAATATTTGGGGTATTTGGATTAGTTGTTCGTTTCTTGTGAAGGTAAGAAGAAAGGGCAACCTGTGTCTAAACAGAATATTTCCATATGGTTGTCTTAGGGTATTAACTTTTGTTATTCTCACAGCAAAACTATTCCAGGCAGGGTAAATGCTCATTCTACCAGGGGTTTGGCTTCATCTATGGCTTTTTGGAAAAAGTAGGATTCTAGAAGTATTCTAGAAGCAGCAAATTGGTACTCTCTACATATTTTTACCAAGCACTACAAGCCTGATTCCTTCTTTAGGTCTAGATCAGGCTTTGCTAAAACCATTTTACAGGGGCTCCTAGACCCTTCCCCTTCCACCTCCAAAATGATGTAAACTAGGATAATTGCAGCAGTGATCAATATGATGAATATAATACAGCTGTGTAAGTAAACTTACCATAACAGTCGTTCGAATGATCACTGTTCTCTGCTGCAGTAGCTGCTCCCTCCCTCCTGAAAAATCGTTAGTTTTTGCCAGTGTGTGTGTGTGTGTGTGTGTGTGTGTGTGTGTGCATATGTGTAGATATATATATATATATATATATATATACATACATACATACATATATATATATATATATATATATATATATATATATATATATTTTTTTTTTTTTTACTCTTATCTATGCCCTGTCAAGGTTCAGCCTCCCTCTTTCAGTTGACATGAAAGCTTTGAAGGGTTTGATGCTCAAACTTGTTTTAGGCAACTCGAACTGCGTAATGGTTTGAGTACATGAAAGGTGCCCTGAAGCACTGGAAGCTGGCCAGCTGTTATATCCTTGACATGATATAACCCATATAGCTAAGGCTGCTGCAGCAGTGATCATTCAAAGATCTACTGTTATGGTAAATTTACTTGCACAACTGTACTATGTTGTGGTCAAAAGAGTGTTTTTTATACTTCTGGAGTTGCTATTCTGCCACAGAACTTTTTCAGTTGTTTGATCAGATTGGGGAAAAAAAGTCTATCACTGGTAAACCCCACAACCTGGTCAGATCTAGAAATATATTCCAGTTTAACATCCAGTGGTGGGGTTTACTTGAGATCTGCTCAGCCTGCCTGCTAACACATTATTTTCTGTGGCAATACATCCATTTTCAAGACTATCTCGCATGTTTAATTGGTCATCCTGCAAAGGAGATAAGAATGACTCCCTCTTTATTTGTTTACTTGTAGGACTCCATGCTGTAGGGAGGTGATGAAGGCCTTCAGGCATAAATAACAGCCATAATTTCTTTGATATTTATGTGCTTTTTTTCCTTTATTTTCCTCACAAGTACCATAGACTTGAAGAGTTCCCAAACAACACTCGCAGGCCAGGTATCAGGAGTCTGTGGTCAGAGACATAGTAGATAGAGGTGCCCTGAAGGGTATTCTCAGATACAGATCACATAGCAAAATCCACCATGAGATCTTACCCTTGAGGCAGGGAAAAGCAGTAATTTTGACCTCCTAGTGGTGGGTATGCTATCACCATTTCTAAGGTACCACTTGAGTTTCTTCATTGTAGGCATGTTAAGGAACCCTTAAGGATTGGGATGGTGGCTCAATGGCTAAGGTGTTTGCCTTACAAACACAAGGTGCAGGGTTTGAGTCTCACAAGGGATAATTGGCTAGACTTAAAATGGCTCACTAAGGCAGTTAGCTTAGTACTAAACTATGAACCTATGAACCTATGATGCAAGATACTATGAAGCCCATCAGCCTTAGAAACTACCTGGCAGTGATCAATATCTGTTGCAGAATATCTTCAATGTATTGTGTGAGGTGGATCACATTGTCTTGGGGAAAGGGTATGCTGTAGGAAGTGTCCAGGCAGGTCCCTAGGAAAAATCATCTCTGTGAAGGGATTAAACATGACTTTTTCCCCTGTTGGTTGTGAGCCCCAAGTCATGGAAGCAAGTAGTGGTGAATTCCATCACCTGAAGGACACTTTGCTGAGATTCTGCCAGGATCAGTCAGTCATCCGGATAGGGAAAGACCTGTACACCCTTTGTTCTGTAAGACATGATCACTGGAGCCAGACATTATGCGAAGACTCTAGGAGCTGTGGGCAAGCTAAAGGGCAAGGACATAAACTGGAAGTGTTCTCCCCCTGCTTCAAACCTCTGGTATTTTCTGTGTTTTCTGGCAATGGAAATATGACGGTAGGTCTAGAGTTACACAGTGGATGCATTTTTAATGAAGCACGGATGACAGACTTTGAAGGGTGAGCATTTTGAATTCTGGGACCCAGAAGAATTCATTGAGATTGGAAAGGTCTAGAATGGGACTTTTTAGACCCTTTTTTCTTGGAATTACGAATCTTGAATAGGAGCCTTCATTATTATGGTTCCTGTTTGAAGCATGTCTTGAAGAGCTTCTGATATGAGGGCCACTTGTTCTTTTGGAACTGTAGGGATGCCCCTTAAGCTTGACATTTCTAGACATTGTAGTTTGTACAATGTTTTTGATAATGTTTAGCACCTATTTTGATTTCTTCCCAATTCTTTATAATGGCCAAACACGCCACCAACTTTTTCTAAGGGAGAGGTAATGTAAGTGGGTGGGGGGTTGAGTTGTAGTGAGCCTGGGGGTGAAAGAGAAAGGGTTGTCTGGCTGAGTCATTGCTGTTCCCCTTGGGTGTCTCAACACTGATGGCCATCAGGCTTATCTTCGAACACAACTTGCCTTTCTTCTTAAAATTTCTATTCTGCCCTTTTCTAGATCTAGCACTGTCCTGCTTTGAATGAGAAGACCAAGTCTTTGTAAATACTCTTCCCTCCCCTTTCGTGTGTGTGTGTGTGTGTGTGTGTAATATATATATATATATATATATATATATATATATATATATATATATATATATATATATATAAGGATCTCTGTTTTAACATTGTCCTGCTGCAGGAGTGTAGTTTTCAGCCAGACATATCTCCATATTACAGACCCAGTAATTGCTGTCCTACATGATGCGACCACAGCATCATAACCATATTTCTTAGAGTGTCTGGCCACCAGAAAGGAGAAGTCACAAAGTTCCAATATTTGTTGCTTCAGATCCTTGTCCTTGACCCTCTCTGCCCACCCTCATTTTCTCCAAACAGGAATTGATGGTAGTTAAGCACAGGAGACTGTCAGTTGAAGGTCTTGAAGTAAAGGATAACAGAGGTGTAAACCCTTTTCCCAAATCTGTTGAGTTTTCTGCTCTGCCTATCATTGGGAATGTGATTCCTGGTTGGTGCCAAAGTAGCAACCTTGCTGCAATCCAGAGATGCCATATCTGGATTTGCCGAAATGTTCCTACAGCAATACTTATGGAAGTTTTTGAGCCTGTAGAGGCATTCAGGTTTCCTAGAAGTATGGGGAAGAGAGCCAGGATTCAGAGATCTGTTGTTAAATACATATTCCAGGACATCCAGCACTGGAGAAACTGAACTACTAAAGGCTTAGGTTCTACCAAACCTATATGAGCCCTGTGCCTTTGATGGGATTCTTAATATTCTTTGGTTTCCCACTGGAACACCTCCCTTATCATATGAACATGTCCACAAAGGAAGAGTCCTTTGGTGGAGAAGCAGAGGCCAATGTGTCTTCACTGTCATAATCAAAGTTCTCAGTGGTTGGGATATGATTCACAAATGCCAGCTCATCAGTTTTTGAGTCATGGATAGCTGAATCTTCTTCAGGAGGAGGATACACTTTTTTCTTTATAGAAGAAAGGCCCCAAGACAGTTTAGGAATATCCAAGCATGGCCTTCTTCTCCTTAAGAAAGACAAAATATTTGGCCAGCTTTACTAGGAACCTGGAAGAAGCCTGGGAAGTGGACTGAGAGGAGACACTGCCCAGCTTAGGCTGAAGTAAACTGGCATGTGACAGTTTGTGCTTAGCACTTTGTATCTTGAGACTTTGGGAACTGCTTCCTTAGATGCTGCAAGTCATAGGTGGGAAACCCAGTCCTCAATATGGTTACCAGGAACCTCATCTTAAAGACAATGAGGATCTCACCTTCATCCCTTCTGAAATTAAAATGCGTGCTTCTAACCCCAAAAGGCCATAAACATTGAGAAGCACATTGGTGCAGCAGAATGCATGAAAAGTTGAAGATGGGAGTGGCTGTAGAACATCTGAGGGCTTGGCCAAAACTGACACTGTAGACAGGGGCTGCAAAACACCTCACTGAATAAAGGGCCACTAGACCCAAGGGAAACGTGAGTCATTTGAAAAGTCCTTGGTTTTCCAATGTTTCTATGTTTTTGCTATGATTTTTCTTGGATGGAATGCTTGAGGAAGATTTGGCAGATGTTATGGTGGTATGGAAACAGGCTGGTACTCTTTATTTGGAAACAAACTCTTGGAGAGAACTTTGTCTACAATGAATTGTGCTCTGGGCTGAGGCAAAACAAACACTATACAGTTATAATCCTCAACAGCAAATTCGTGTCCACTCAATTGACAATCAGACATTAGCAAAAAAAAAAAATATATATATATATATATATATATATATATATGTGTGTGTGTGTATATATATATATATATATATATATATATATATTGCACTTCACTGAAAGCTCACTTGGTCGAAGTTCATTTGGTCGAAAATGGAATATAGCCCTTGCCCCACTGTAGTACAACCCTGGAGTGAGAATATTAAATAAGGAGGAGTGTGAGGGGCACAGCCCCCCACAATGGAAGGTGTGGGAGGTGTAGCCCCCCACATAATTTTAATGTATTCACTATTATAAGAAGGAATATCCATTAGAAATGCATTGATATATATATCTTTAGTAAAAACTATTGGCATAATGTGGGGGGCGTAGCCCCCCACACCCCCCCTTATTTAATATTCTCTCTCCAGGGTGGCACTGCAGTGGGGCAGGGGCTATAGTCCCTTTCTGACCAAATGAACTTTGACTAAGTGAGCTTTCAGTCAAGTGAGCTTTCAGTGAAGCGAAATGCCTGGAATCATTTTCGACTAAGTGTAATTCGACCAAATGTATGGAATCCATATATATATATATATATATATATATATATATATATATATATATATATATATATATATATATATATATATATATGTGTGTGTGTGTGTGTGTATGTATATGTACACAATATAGTAAGGATGAAATAGCTCCCCTGTGAGATGCTTATTGTGAGATGCTGCTGGAAGAAGGCTGACCAACAGACTGAATGCTGTAAAAAGGACACAGCTACACACTGTAAAGCAAGAAAGAGATAACATTGGCATTGGCTGACACACTGTTTATATCACCCAGATATGAACACCTTTGGTGCTTAGGCATCCACCGAAGCCACAGGAGAGGGTAGAGCTTTGGAAGTTGTGATGGCCATGTTTTGTTTTTGCAGGTAGGATACCCCAAAAGTATTGCATCAGTGAATATTATGATGAGCAGCTGTTTTTGCAGTGTATAAATAAAGGGAATTACATGCAAATGCAACCTCTGAGGGGTTATTTGCCATCTGCCCTATGATCTCTGGCAGCTGACTTAATGCCAGTTGATTCCTTGGGCAAAATATTACCTTTTACAAGGAACCTGCATATTTGTCTCAGAAATAAGAATAGATGTGCCTCTAGGACATATATTTTGAAAAAAAACTGTAAAGTGTTGTATATTTTGTTTGCCTGCCAGGAAGACTAAGCATATCTATTTATAATACCTTCAAACATGTCTAAACATTCCTTGCAACTTTCAATCTTTGTAACTGCTAAAACATGTATAGTACTAAGAAAATAAGCCAAGCATTTCTAATTTACTTTTCTTCAGAAAGCTTCATAATAAGTCGTGTTCTTGCATGCATGTATTCAGTCCTTATCTTCTCAGGTTTAGCTCCAGACTTAAAAATGAAAAACATTAATACTAATACCTTAAATAAGAATCTGCTTGCCCATCACATTCATGTTACAACAGCTACATTCCTCACCAATATATAACCCTCTCCCAAATATTCCAGACTGCTGTCATACCTAAGGGCAATAGCTTACCATCAGAAATGCAAACATATAATGCTAACTATACAGGTAGGTGCATAAGTGTCAATATATTAATCCAAGATAGTCACTGATAGGATACTTTGTAAACATGACTGAATTAAGATTATGACAATTGAATTTTACAGACGTAACTCAGTCATTAGATTTCTCATTTCTGCCTGAATCAAAGGGCAAAAGGGAGATGTATGGGTATACTTGCATGTGTGTGTGTGTGTGTGTGTGTGTGTGTGTGTAAAATCTGTTTGTGAAAATATAGTTTCATAGTTAAAAGAGACTTAAAGCAAAATTAGGTGGAAAAAACTGTTTAGGAAATATTACTTCTCAGTAAAAAGACACAGGAAAGCAAACTTAAGAGCGGTCTTTAACAGCAGCTCTATAAAGCTGTCTAGAATCAGGCTGTAAATTTATATGAAACTACTCTACCATCTGAAAGGACTCCATAAATTGTAAAGCAGTATCTGCTACTGGGAATCTGTACTGGCCTTGGCATTACAGTGCTTATCAAGGTTATGAATAGTACAGAATTAAACAGCCATATTATTTCTTTAGTTGTTTTATCTCCAGAGAAAATGACCAAACGTCACCAATGTATTACTAAGAAGAAAGGAATATAAGGTGAAAGATATCAACCAATACAAACTTGGCATAAGATCAGCAAATGCATCAGGCACTGATAATGGCAAATGCTTTTTTCTCTGAGGAGACAGCAAGAGGAAAAGTAAACATATTGGCCTTAATTTCCCACAAAGTTGTACTAGTTCATTAAGTTGTTATGTAACTATTTTATTTTTCATAGGTTCATTGGTATAACTAAGCTAATGAACACAGGGGCCCTTAATAGCCTATCCACACTTCCCAAAGCTTCCCACACTGTGCAATTGTCAGGCTTGGTGCCTTATTTATTTAATACCAGCAGTTTGCTGCTTCTCATTATTCTTCTTACTTTCACCCCATTATCCGCCTCGCCCTTATTTTCTTCGATTTTATACTTCTTACAATGTCTAGAAATCTCCAGTCCAGTTTTCCTTTCTGGCACTTGCCCCTTATTTTCCAGTTTCTGGGTATTACACCCTTCACATATACTGCCATTAGTCTCACTGCCTGCAATACATTTTTCTGCCAACACCCCCCCCCCTTCAGTCTCAATATCTCACATGCAGAATTCCCAGGGAGTTTTGTCTCTGTTTTCCATGTATCTGTTTCCAGATTTACGGTGTCTCTCTCCAGATCTTTTGTGCCCAGGTGCACTGCCAGAACATATATTTCATGTCTGTCTCTCTAGTCATGCTTCTTTAGCATTATGACTCTTGTTTTCCTTCCCTCCTTATGAAATCTTTTCAGTGTGACATGCTGTCTGTACAGCATTCTTAATATCTGATTTCCCACCCATGCATTTTCTGTATCTGTACTGTTATTTTGATGGCTTTTCACCTTCAGCTTCCCCAGACTGCCACACTTCTTTCTTCTCTCATCCTTTCCTTTATCTTTTTTCTTTGTAGCTTCCTCCACTTTCCCCCTCATGTCTTTATGAATCATTCTGCTTTTACCTTTCGCCTGTTTTCCCATGTCCCCCCAGGGGCTCTCCTTTACCTTCTCTCTTTTCTTTTCTTCTATTAGTGCTTTGTCCCTCTTCTCCAGCCATTTTTGCCAGTCTGGTATATGTCAACCATTCATTTTGTGTTCATCTAAATTCCCATATTAATTCCTGTAGGGTTTTGAATATTTTCACTGTTCCTGGCCTTTCCTTCATTAATTTTTGCTGTCCTCTTATCCCCTTTTCCTTCCATTTTTCTACTTCTTTTTTCCCTATGAAAATGCTCCTTCCGCCTCTTCCCATGCAACTCTTTCTTTCCTTTATCAGCATGTCATGTTGCCCCATCTCTTTAGTGTCTCCTCATTCATTCTTTCATATTTTTCCCACCATCCTATCTGACTCCCTCCTCTTGCCTTTTGGTCTCCCCTTTACTTTTTATCCACCTAAGTAATACAAACACTGTGCGGCATCCCTATAGCAGTTCTCTCCTATCAGCAAGCTGTATCTGCAAAAGTCTATGGCCGGTTTACCTAAAGTAAAGGAACATTACAGTTTGTCAGCTAATACAAACACTGTGAGGCATCTATATAGCAGTTCTCTACCAGCAAGCTGCATCTGCAAAAGTCTGTGGCTGATTTACTTAAAGTAAAAAAAAAAACATTACAGTGTATGTTGATGCTTTAACCCTTCTATGATTGTAAATTTCATTAGAATGTATTCAGGGAATGCACACTACTGGTAACCCCCACCCCACTCCCACCAGAGATCTCTCAAAACCCAATACGTTCTAATTTGGAATCATTGTTTTTACTCAGTCTTCTCTTTCCCCAGTACACTTGCCCATATTTCTCCCATTCCATACTTACTCCTGGCATAAGGTTTATATTTCTCTAAGAATTCCTACTCTACAAAATTGTCAGCTGCATAGATACATTTCACAGTACCTGGTAGTCTAAGTGACTGATTGTTCCTTGCTGTGCAGTCATTGAACTTGACTGTGCCCGCTACGCTAGGGCTTTACTCTGCTCCCCTACCCTGCCCCCATTCCCCCACCCCAAATCACCCGAATTTATTCTAAACCTAACCATTCCCACTCACACTTATCTACCAATCAGCACCTATACAATTTTCAGTTATAGATTAGCTCACATTTCAATTCTAACCTTAACAACACCCAGCCATTACCACACATATATTAACCTTTAACCAATCCCTACCCTTTTTATCATTACAAAATGCTGTCAATGCATTGTATATTACTAGCTCTGCTAACAACTGCTGGTCACTTAAACTACCATTCACAAATAGTCTACCCTCACACTTTTCACAAAACTACATCTGTCTTTTCTCCACACCTGACTACTCCATCTTAATATCTCCATCCATCTTAAATATAACAGAACTCCATCACACCTCATACAGACTACACCATAATAAACCAAACTCAAAAAATACCCTTTTTAAGTTTCATAAGCATATATCAGCATTCATCCAGACACTAGTAACCATAGCTACTAAACTTATTATAAATGGAGATATTCACCCAAATCCAGGCCCCCAGAATACATCCTCACCACCTCTCAAGTACAAGATATAACCAATCTCTCATGAAAAGGCTCCAAAATACTAATCCTAAATCTAAACCTATGAAGCATAGTCAACAAAGTTCAATAATTACACGCCACCCTATCCCATTATAACCATGATATTGCTGTTTTACTGGAAACCTGGTTAAAAGCACACATTACTGACAACAAAAATACACCATCTGGTTACAACATTATTAGAGCAGACAGGAAGGTAAAAAGAGGTGGAAGGGTAGCCATTTTATTTAAGAGTAGTCTGGTACTTTTTCCACAAAGCCTAAACATAGATAGCCTTGAAAACATAGAAATCCTACTTATTAAACTTCAACTTAACCAAAACAAATTCATATCCATTATAGCTACTTATGTCCCACCTGGAAATAGCATCTATTCTCCACTATAGAGCACATCATCCAGTCTATATCAAATTCCATAGCCCAAGAAAAAAGAAGTTATGTACTTACCATAACGTTCCATGTGAGTTGTTTATCTCGCCTTTATTCTCACTGATGGGTTTGGAGCTGATCCTCGGCTCTGACACAGCCGAAAGCAAAGCTCAAGGTTTGCCAGTAGCTCAAGACCAAGCCCCTTATCCCACAATGCACTGCTGGTATTACCTTAGATCTTGTTTGCTGCAAATATATATATATATATATATATATATATATATATATATATATATATACCATTACCCTACTCTAAAAGGGAAACACTTTCCAAAGGAAAGAAGTACTGAGGAGCCAGGATAGCACTAGCCTCTAAGTCTACTGTCAGCCAGTAGGGGGAAGGAGGGAGGGACGTGAGAATAAAGGCGAGATAACCAACTCACATGGAACGTTATGGTAAGTACATAACTTTTTTATGTGAAGTTGTTAAATCTCGCCGTTTATTCTGACTGATGGGTAGCGTCCCTAGCACCCTCAATCTTGGGTGGCTCATGGAAGTACGTTTTTCAGTACCGTGGAACCAAAGGAAGACCTGTCCCTGGAAGCCTTATCTACTTTGTAATGTGTGATAAAGGTATGAGGCTTAGACCACGTGGCTGCAGCACAAATATTGTCAAGGGGCAATTTAGCTTGAAAGGCAGAAGACGTAGAAACGGCTCTGGTAGAATAAGCCTTAGGTTTATGTGTCAAAGGCATGTTAGCATTCGCATAAACAAAGGATATACAATCTGATAACCATTTAGATAAAGTTGTTTTAGCCACTGGATTACCTTTTCTGGCTTCTGAAAAGGATACAAAAAGTTGATCTGATTTTCTAATATCCTTAGTTCTGTCAAGATAAAATCTGAGCTGTCTGTGTACATCAAGTTTGTGCAGCATGTATTCCAGTTTGTTCGAGTGGTTGGGAAAAAAGACTGGCAGCTCAATGACTAGATTGATATTGGATTCAGAACAGACTTTAGGCAAAAATGAGGGGTTTGTTCTGAGAGATACTCTATCAGCATGGAAAATCATGTAAGGTGGTCTGACAGATAATGCTTGAAGTTCTGAAACTCTGCGGGCAGAAGTAATGGCCACTAGAAAAATAGTTTTCCAGGATAAATATTTGAGGTCACAAGAAGATGCTGGTTCAAAAGGAGGGAGAATAATTTGAGACAGCATAAAGTTCAAATTCCAGGGAGAATAAAGAATTTTGACAGGAAGTCTCATGTGAAGAACACCTTTAAGATGGCCCACAACGTTCGAGCCATCGAATCCAAGGTGGAAATTTGAGATGGCGGCTAACTGGACTCGAACTGTAGCAGCTGCTGCCCCTTCCTTAAAAATCTTTGTCAAAAATTCTAAAATGGACGATAGCAGAGCTCGGAAAGGGTCAATTTTCTGTGTGTTGGCCCAAATTGAGAACCTTTTCCACTTACTGCAGTATAATTTCCTGGTGGATGGCTTGTGAGAAGACAAGAGAATTTGTCTTGTATCTTCTGAAATTGAATGAAGCCTGGCAATTAGGGGAAGTGGATTAGCCAAGCATTCAGTTTCAGGGACTGCAGGGAAGGATGGAGGTCTCCTGACGGGTGCATCAGAAGGTCTGGAACTGTGTCCAGGATCCATGGATCTTCCAACAGGTGATGGTGGAGAAACGGGAACCAAATCTGTCGAGGCCTGTAGGGGGCTATGAGGATGACAGTCCTTCCCAGCAATTTTTCTTTCTGTAAAAATATGGGTATCAATGGAAAGGGTGGGAATGCATAAAGGAGGCCATGGGGCCAATCATGTATGAGTGCATCTCTTGGGGGATATCCCGGAGGTGGTATTAGGGCAAAGTAGCTTCTGCATTTTGAATTGATGTGGCTGGCAAAGAGGTCGCAGCAAGGCTGGGCCCATTTGCGGAAAATCAACTCCGCAACCTGTTGTTTGAGAGACCACTCGTGAGGGAGCAATATTGCTCTGCTTAGCTTGTCCGCTATCATGTTGGATTTTCCCAGGATGTGCGTTGCTAACAGAAAATGCTGGGATGACACAGCCCATTGCCAGACCCTGGGGGCTTCTCGACAAAGGGGGTAAGACTTGGTTCCACTTTGCTTGCTCAAGTACCAGACTACTGACATGTTGTCCGTCTGAATTGCAATAGTCCCTAGAGGAAGAGAGTCCTGAAGGTACTGCAATGCCAGAAGTACCGCTCTCGACTCCAGAACATTGATGTGACTCTTGATCCATCCATGTGCCTTGGGCAGTTTTTCCCTGAAAATGCCCCCCCACCCTATCAGGGAAGCGTCCGTGTTCACAGTGGCTACTGGGGGGGGGGACGGACGACAAAGGGCCTTCTCATTGTGACATGAAAAGATGTCAACCACCACCGAAGGTCTCTCTTGCAGGTATCTGTGATGAGAATTATGTGGTGCATCGGCAGTTTCTGGTAAGACCACTGAGCAAAGAGGAGCCATTGAAGGATTCGCATATGCATCCTTGCGAGTGGTATGGCCAGGATTGCAGCTGCCATCAAACCTAGCACCCTCAAGACCTCTGCTGCTGTAGCTTTGTTCTTTGACACCAGTGAGTTGATGTGTTGGCAGAGAAGTGAGACTCTTTCGATTAGAAGACGTAGAGTGGTGGTTGAGGTGTCTAACTCTGCTCCTATAAAAACAGTATGCTGCGATGGCGATAAGGCAGGCTTTTCGAAGTTGACTGTAATGACTAATTGATGGCAGAGTGTCAGAGTGTATTGTGTTGCCTGAGTCAATTGATGCCTGGTGGTAGCGGTGAGGAGCCAATTGTCTAGGTATGGAAACACCTGGAATCCTAGACGCCTCAGGTGAGCCGTGACCACTGCCATGCATTTGGTGAACACTCTGGGGGCTGTAGTGAGACCAAAGGGCAGGGCTCGAAACTGGTAATGATTGGCTCCCAGCCAGAAATGCAGATGATCCCTGGAGCATCTGTTCATCTTTATGTGATAGTACGCGTCCTTGAGATCTATGGAGCACATCCAATCACCTTTCCCTAGGAAGGGAAGAATGGACTGAAGCGTGACCATTCGGAACTTCTCTTTTTTTATGAACTGATTGAGTCTGCTGATGTCCAAGATAGGTCTCCAGTCCCCTGTTTTCTTTGGTACCAAAAAGAATCTTGAGTAAGTTCCGAATCCAACTTGGTCTGCTGGGACTGGTTGGATGATTATTTTTTTAGCAATTTGTGGACCTCTATGATTGCTTGTTCCCTGAGACTGGGTGGAACATCTGGGATTCTGTATACAGGAGTGGGAGGGGTAGAGAACAGCATGAAATATCCTCTGGGAATAATGCTTTGTACCCAAGTATCCAACGTTATGTTTAGCCAGGCTTCTGGGTACAAAGACCCCTGACTGCCTCCAGAGCTGGACAGCCGGGCCTCCCTTCAGGGGCGCTGGTAGGGCTGACCAGAGAACTGTTCTCTGTCGCTCTGTTGTTGTGGACCCCCTCTGCCGCGCAGGTGGCGTCTTCCATTATAACCCCCTCCTCTGCCTCTATAGGGGGTTTCTCCACGTATTTCCTGGAAGGTTCACTGTGCTTTTTGGAACCACATTTTTCCACCCTTAGAGCCCTTGGGATAGGGCCGAGTAGGGATAGAAAAACGGACTCCAACGGCAGATAGGGTCTTGCCTTCCTGCTCACACCTAGTTAATGTTTCCTTTACTTTAGGCCCAAAGAGTGATGAGCCATCAAACGGAGTGTTAATAAAGGAAGACTTAAAGGGCTCTGCGAAGGAACAGAGACGCATCCAGGCTTGTCTCCGCAGAGCAATGCCTGAACTAGCGGCTCTACTCGAACCATCAGCTGCATATGATATGAGATGCATGGATGAGTTCACAATCAAATTTAGGGTAGCAAGCTGTGTGTTGACTTTGTCGGCCACCCCTGCAGCTACTGTACCCTGAAGAGTATCTCCTAGCTCTTTCAGGAGATCTCTTTGGAGTCTCGTGAAATGGGTTAAGTAGTTTAGCGATCGAAGAGAAAAGGTCGCTGAACTAAACATGCATTTCCCATATCTATCCATGATCCTAGACTCTCTATTAGGAGGATGGATAGATGTGGATGTTTCAGACACTTCCTTTTTCGTGGCAGCAGCTACCACCATGGCATCAACAGGCACTCCCTTGGTCAAAAAGGCTTTGTCCACTGGGGCAGAGATAAACTTGTTCAGCTTCCGAGGGCAGGTTCCATGGCCTCCCGCAACTCCCACGCCTTATGAGAGATAAGGTTCATGAGTTCATTGTAAGGCGGAGACACCCAAGAAGTGGAAGGAAGGTTGAGACCCAAAAGCCTTCAAGAGCACTGACTCGTCCTCAGTAGGGGGTTTGGACTGCCAACCTCCCCTCTGATTCAGGATCTCTAATATCTCTGCAAATGAGATATCCTCAGAGGAGGATCGAGGGGACACTTCTGACTCATCCAGGTCAGTGTCAGATGTCAAACACTCCTGTGGGGAGTCCAAGTGCCTCCTCTTGCACAATCTCTTCCTGTGTACCTCCTCAGTGGGGGGATCTGGGGAGGTCTCAGAAGAGCAGGGGATGCCCTGTGGGTGTACTTGAGGCTCAGGGTCTCTATGTTTCGCAGGGGGACCGGTAGATGAAGAAGCGGACACAGGAACTTGAGGGGAGAGGGAAGGCCGAACCGATGCTGATGATGTCTTAGGAGACATGACTCTCCTCATGGCGTCGAAAGCACCATGGCTCCGATGAGAAGGGGTAGACGGACCTGAACGGACCATCTGATCTTTTCGCACCGAAACCATAGGCTCCGAGCCTGCGGTAGGAGCCGAGCTCATCTGAGCTGAAGCCCCGAGAGGAAGAGTCGGCACTGACATATCGGTCTGACTATCCTCCCCGGACCAGACAGGAGAGCGTCAGCTCCTAGTGTCCTCAGTTGGCGCTGAGGATGTCCGAGTAGATGGAACCAATAACACCGGTGCGGGTCTCGGTTCCAAGGGTTCGACAATCATCGGTTCTGGCTCCTTCGGCTCCTAGGGTCCAGTACGGCTAGGAGGAAGAGTAGTCAAATCCGGTTCAATGGTCTTCGGCTCCGATGAAGTGGTCAGTGCCGACAACAATTTAGCAAGTCCTGTTGTCCTTAAAAGCTTCTGCACTAGCCGATCCATATCCAAATCAGATAGGCTGACCGAAGACTTAGAGGAATGCACCGAAGGTGCTGACTGGAGCAGAGGAGATGAGGGAACCTTGGAGACCGGCTCCAAGACTGGGAGCTGGCTTCGAACCAAAGGGACACTCTGTTCCAAGAGCTGTGGAGCCGATGACCCTGTACCCTCTGATCTCTTTGCCCTCTTGGTCTGTTTGGAATCAGAAGACTTTGAAGATTTTGACGAAGTGCTGGCACTTTCCTGGCTACCCAACACTTCAGAAAAAGAATGCTGCAGTAACCCCCTATCTAAAGTTTTCTCTTCCTTTCTAAGAGAACCCTCGATGAAAAGGAATGGCATATACTGCAGGAGTCTTGGAGGTGTTTAGCCCCCACATAATAGACACATTGGACATGTCTGTCCATAACGGACATTTTCTGTCCACAATCTGGACACTTTTTAAACCCCAATTTGGGGTGAGATTTCTCTCTCTCATCAGACATTCTTTCAACAGAACACCACAAAAAAATACCTGTAAAGGCTAAATACAGGGCTGACTAAGCCCACACTAAGAAAAACTAATAAAACTTGAAGATAGCAAGACTAAATAGGGCCAAGAAAGGGCCTAACACCAAGAAAACAAAAACTACACACAGGGTAGATCTCTACAAAAAAACTAACCTACTAAACTTTTAGTTATGTACTTACCATAACTTCGGATGTATGGGATCCATCTCGCCTACATTCATAACAGATGGGTTCGGAGCCGATCCATCGGCTCCGACTCGGCAACTAATGCACTAGCACGAAGTCTCTCATTGGCTGGGCTACTCCCTATCCCAGGATGCACTACACCTGCTTCCCCAGATCTTGTTTGTTCGCTTTCATACATCCATGCAAACACAGAAAAACTAGTAGTCACTATGACCAACTAAAGTTCTTCAAGAAAGATCACCAAAAATGGGACACAGCTCCTCTAAATCCGAATGGAAGGGGGAAGGAGGGTGGGTACTTATGAATGTAGGCGAGATGGATCCCATACATCCGAAGTTATGGTAAGTACATAACTAAAAGATGTAATGGGATCCTATCTCGCCTACATTCATAACAGATGGGACAGCGTCCCTAGCACCTAAATCCCGGGTGGCACATTGGAAAACACTCCTGAGAACTGTGGAACCAAAGGAAGCCCTGCCTCGAGAAACCACATCCAATTTGTAATGAGAAATGAAAGTGTGCGGAGAATTCCAGGTTGCCGCAGCACAAATATCATCTATTGATAATTTGGAGTGAAAAGCTACAGAAGTAGCCATTGCCCTGGTAGAATGAGCCTTGACTGGAAAGGGAAGCTCTTTGTTAGCCTGTGAATAAATAAAAATGATACAATCTTTAATCCATTTAGCTATGGAGGTTTTTGTTACTGGTTGACCCAATTTGTTCATTGCAAAGGAAACAAACAATTGATTTGATTTCCGCGTGTGAGCGGTTCTATTCAAGTAAAAACGCAGTTGTCTATGGACGTCCAATTGATGCAAGGTATATTCTGCGTTATTAGAGAATTCTGGGAAAAACACAGGGAGCTCTATAGTTTGTTGAATACAGAAAGAGGAGGCCACCTTTGGTATAAAGGAAGGGTTTAATTTCAAGGAAACTCTATGCTTGTGAAAAATCAAATAGGGAGGATCAAAACAAAGAGCTTGAAGTTCTGAAACTCGCCTGGCAGAAGTTATGGCCACTAAAAAGACCGTTTTCCAAGACAGAAACTTTAAATCACAGGTAGCAGCTGGTTCGAAAGGACGGGCAGTTAGGGCAGCAAGAACCATATTCAAGTCCCAAGGGGGGACAGGGTGAGATAATGGAGGCCTAAGGAGCCATGCCCCTTTAAGGAAAGCCTTACAAAGTTTGTGAGACATCAATGAAGGTTCAAATGAGGCATGAAAATTAGAGATAGCCGCTAGCTGAACCTTAATGGTAGAAACTGAAGAGCCCAACTGAAAAAGGGAGGCCAGAAAATTCAGAACCTCCGATACTGGTGCAGTGAGAGGGTCTATACCCCGTTCCTGAGCCCAGAAGGCAAACCTTTTCCATTTGCTGGAATAAAGTTTGATAGTGGAAGGTTTATGAGAAGAAGACAATATGTGGACCACGTCCGGAGAAAGAGCATTGTCTTGGACTAAGGATGGAAGTGGAGTAACCATGCTGCCAACTTCAAGGACCTGAGAGACGGGTGAAGCCGTCCTGACTGATGAGTCAACAGGTCTGGCACCGGGTCCAGAAACCATGGACCTTCTATCGCATGCCTCTGTAGGAAAGGGAACCAAACTTGACGAGGCCAGTGCGGGGCAATCAAAATCATCTCACTCTCCAGGTAAATGGCCTTCTGTATCACCCTCGGTAGGAGGGGAAACGGGGGGAAGGCGTAGAGAAGACCGGGGGGCCAAATGTGGGTCAGAGCGTCCCTGGGAATCTGTCCCTGAGAAGGGAACAGCGTGAAGAACTCTCTGCATTTCGCATTGTGAGGGCTGGCAAACAGGTCGCAGCAAGGGAGACCCCATCTGTCGAAGATTTTCACAGTTACTCTCTGGTTGAGGGACCACTCGTGGGGTAAAGGAATGGTCCTGCTTAATCTGTCCGCAATCACATTGGATTTCCCCGGTATGTGCGTTGCCATTAGAAAGCGGTTGGTAGCTACCGCCCAGTGCCAAAGTCTCATGGCTTCTCTGCACAGTGGGTAAGACCTGGTTCCACCTTGCTTGTTTATATACCAAACCACCGACATGTTGTCGGATAGGATAGCAATCGGACTTTGTGGGAGAGTGTGATGGAGAGCTTGGAGTACCAAGAGTACCGCTCTCATCTCCAGGATATTGATATGCAAATGCGTTTCCTGGATCTGCCATGTGCCTTGGACCGACCTGTCCAGGTAATGACCCCCCCCACCCTACCTGGGAGGCGTCCGTAGTCACAGTGGCAACGGGACGTTGAGGTATAAAGGGTCGCCCCTGGTCGAGATTGGATTGGAGAAGCCACCAACGCAGATCTCAACGGCAACTCTCCGTGATCATGATTAAATGGTTCAAGGGAAGTTCCTGATAAGACCATTGAACTGACAGTAGCCATTGTAAAATTCGCATGTGAAGTCTGGCCAAGGGAACTAAAAGTATGGTTGACGCCATCGAGCCCAACAGTTGTAGAATCCGATGGGCCGGGGCTCTTAGTAGGGAAGACAGGATTTGACTTGATTTTGTAGGACCTGAATTCTTGCTGTCAGTAAAAAGGCGCGCATTCTTTTTGTGTCTAAGTCTGCGCCTATAAAAGTAATACGCTAAGATGGCTGTAGTACAGATTTTTGCAAATTGAACGTAATCCCCAAGAAACGGCCCAAGGTGAACGTGGCGTTGAGCGCCTGGAATAGTAGATGCTCGGAGGTGGCAGTAAGGAGCCAGTCGTCTAGATATGGAAACACTTGGAATCCCAGACTTCTCAGGTGAGCAGTTACCACTGCCAGACACTTGGTGAACACCCTGGGGGCTGTGGTGAGACCAAAGGGCAGTGATTGGAAATGACTGACTCGAGGCGGAAGCGTAAGTGTCTCCTGGACTCTTGAGCTATCGGAATGTGATAGTAAGCGTCCTGGAGATCTATGGAGCACATCCATGCATCTTTTTCCAGCAAAGGAAGAATAGATTGAAGAGTGACCATTCGGAATTTGGATTTTTTTACAAAACGATTCAGTGAACTGAGGTCCAAAATGGGCCTGAAGTCCCCTGTCTTTTTTGGTACCAAAAATAATCTTGAGTAAGTTCCTGATCCGATCTGGTCAATGGGGACAGGCTGGATGGCTCCTTTTTCTAGCAGCTTTGAAACCTCTAATGCTGCCTGATCCCGCTGACTGGGTGGTACGTCCGGGATTTCCCTTAAAGAAAGGGGGGGTTTGTTGAAGGGGATGATGTATCCTCCGGTAATAATGCGAAGCACCCACTGATCGCTTGTTATGGATTCCCAAGCTTGTGGGTGCACCGCAAATCGACCCCTGACTGGCTCCGGAGATGCACAGTCGGGCAACAACTCAGGGACGCTGGTTGTATGAAGAACCACGAAAGGAATCACGGTCTCCAGAGTTACGGGGGCCTCTGCCACCTCTGGGGCGGCGTCTTCCAGAATTTCCCCCTCCCCTGCCTCTGGAGGGGGAATCACTGGGTGGAGTAGGGAAAGACTTCTGAGATTTTCTAAACCACATTTTCCCTCCTCTCTGAGCCTTGGGGTAAGGCCTAGAAGGAGCGGAAAATCGGGCCCCAACGGCAATCAAAGTCTTGCCCTCCTGCTCGCACCGAGTTAGTGTGTCCTTCACCTTGGGTCCAAACAAAGATGACCCATCAAAGGCGCCGCGAAGGAAGACTTGAAGGCCTCCATGAATGAACACAAGCGTAACCAGGCGTGTCTCCTGAGGGCAACGCCTGTTCCTCTAGCCTACTCGCCTTCGGCCGCATAGGAAATGAGCCTCATGGACGAGTTAACAATGGATAACAGGGTAGTCATCTGGCCAACAGTCGGGCCAGCCTCAGGTAGATTACCAACAAGGAGTCATTTAGCTCTTTGAGGAGATCCCTTTGGAGCCTAGTAAATGACATAAATAATTCAGCGACCGTAAGGTAAAGGCCGCTGAAGACAGGGTACGCTTCCCGTACCTATCCATGCTCCTGGAATCCTTATTAGGAGGATGAACAGATGTTGAAGCCTCTGCCACGTCCTGCTGTGTGGCAGAAGCCACCACCAAAGCATCTACAGGCACACCCTTTGTCAGAAATTCCTTCTGGGGCTGACAAAACTTATTGGGCCTCGCAGGCACCGGTTCCACAGAATCAGGGTGTTCCCACCCTTCGAGAAACCAAATCAAGGAGTTCATCGGGCGGAGACACCCAGGAGGCGGAAGGCTGGGCCCCAAAGGCCTTGAGGAAGACTGACTCCTCAGCTGAAGGGGTTTTGGCTTGCCAGTCACCTCTCTGTCTCAGAATCTCCAAGATATCTGAGAAGGAGATATCATCTGAAGATGATTTGGAGGACCCTTCAAGGCCATCGAGGTCAGTATCCGATGTAACAGACTCATCTTGGGAGTCTACGTGCTTCCTCTTACACAATTTCTTCCATGGGGGTTCATCCGAAGCAGTTTCGGACGGACCACCCGGAAGAAGGGAACCCCCCGATGGGGGTATCCTCAGGCCCTGGGGCCCCGCTGCCGGGAGCTGCAACACAACAGAGGCACCAGTCTCCAAATCTAGGGACGGTGAGGTAGAATCCTGCTGAACCGGCAAAGGCATGGCCAGCGCGCTCCTCATGGCCTCAAAGGCCGGACCTCCAGAATCCAAGGAGGTCACTGGTCTAGAGGCCACGATGGCACTGGGAATTCCAGCAGCCGATGCTCCGAGAGGAAGACTAGGCAATCAAGCACCCAATCCCAAAGTGTTCCCTCGGCCCGGCTGAAGAAGTCGCAGTACCAAACCCTGAACCGGAGGACAGGGTAGGAAGCACAGTCGGAACTGAGAGACCTCGAAGGGGTCTCTGCTCCGACCGTATGGCTCGCTTGCTCCACCACCACCGACTCCAATGGCTCCGAGGAGGTTAGAGGAGGAATCGAATGTGTTGAGGGGATCGGCTCCGAAGCTAACTGTGCTGGAGCCGAGACCAATTTAGTAAAAACTGGAGACTGGAATAGCCTCTGTATCACCCTATCCAGGTCCGAATCAGAGAGTCTCGATGATTTAGAGGAGGTAGACAATCGAGAAGACTTTCCTCTCGGCTCTGAGAGAGAAGGGGACCGGCTCCGAAATGGCTCCAACGCTATCGGCGCCGGTTCCACCACAGCATGGACCACCATCGGCGCCGACGGAGCTTTCTTCGGAGCCGAGGGGGAAGAGTCTGAGCTGCACCTCCACCGGCTCCAAAGCCATTGGGACCGATGGAGGTGATTCACCTCTCGATACTCCAACCTGCGGCTCCGAAACCAATGGAGCCGAGGCAAGAGGTATCGAGGCAGACCCTTCGACCCTCGGCCCCAAAGTCAGTGGAGCCGAGGAAGAAGAAGTCAATTTTTGCTTTTTAGTAGACGGCTCCGACGGACTTGTCGGAGCCGACGATCTTTTCTTTTTGGAAGCAACAGGAGGATCTAAGGCTTCCTCAAAAGAAGGTTTAATAAGCCCTTTCAAAATCAGCTTGTTTTTGCGTTCTTGAAGAACTCTAGAGGAGAAAGCATGACAGACGCTACATGTCTCCTGCAGATGTTTCGGCCCCAAACAATAAACACAAACTGAATGGCTGTCTGTAATGGACATTTTATAACTGCACCGAGTGCATTTTTTAAAGCCTGACTTTTGCTCCTTAGACATAATACAGGCCCTTCAACAAGTAATAAAACTATCAACAAAATTGCGCCAACTGAAGAGCGTGAGACACACTGGCGCGAGTACTGAGGAAAAATTTACCTCACAAAAAATAGTCACAGACAAAACAAGTTCAACGGCCCAAAGCCCTCTAATTTAAACGGGCTTGGCCCGAAAAAACAATTAACCAAAAAATTAAATAGGACTGAACAGCACTCAAAGGTAGGGCAAAGGCCCTCTAACTTAAACGGGCCTTGCCCGACTGAAAAGAATAAAGTACCAGAAGACACTCAAACACACAAAATATATAAATTAGCAAGGAATAGCTGTTAAAACAGCTGTTTGGTTAATATATAGACAAAAACCCCAAGGTCAAAGACCAGTAAAGGTAAAAAAAGAACCACTTAGCTCCAGCCAAGTCGAGACCACGTCCAGCTTGTAAAGCGGCAAACGAGATCTGGGGAAGCAGGTGTAGTGCATCCTGGAATAGGGAGTAGCCCAGCCAATGAGAGACTTCGTGCTAGTGTATTAGTTGCGAATGGAGCCGATGGATCGGCTCCGAACCCATCTGTTATGAATGTAGGCGAGATAGGATCCCATTACATCTATTATTATTTTAAACTAGAAACACACTGAACACTAGCAATCACTCAAAAAACTAGAAAAAAATAGTTTTTTTTAAACTTGCGATTTGTCAAATGGTCCGAGCTAACTGGATCACCGAGATCTCTCTTGCCGCGGCAAACTAGATCTGAGGTAATTCCAGCAGTGCATTGTGGGATAAGGGGCTTGGTCTTGAGCTACTGGCAAACCTTGAGCTTTGCTATTGGCCATGTCGGAGCCGAGGATCTGCTCCGAACCCATCAGTGAGAATAAACGGCGAAATTTAACAACTTCATATTAATTATTTTCTGTGGAACTGATTGCTAATCATACAAAATAAGGATACAACACTGTGTAAGTAACAACTGCAGGACTCACTAGCAAATGCATGAACTTGAAATCTAAGGATAGAATGCATTTCTGAGGTGGCCGTGAAAGAAGCTGGACTATCCCTTAGGATGATGAACTTAAGGATTGTGGAGAATGAATAATCAAGAAATGTCCAGCCTGGAGTTAGTGAGTACAATGCATTTGCTAATTTCCAGGAGTGTGTTGCCAAGTCTTGCAATGCCATTTAGTTACATGACACTATAAACAAAGTGGTAAACCCAGTTGGCTAGAATGGCATGTCAATCACGCTATAAAATGGTTGGCAGAGTTGGTGCAGCAAGTACAAAGATAGTACTGTGATGCTGCGTTTTTTCCATATTTTTAAATAATCCAAATTTATTGAAGTTGTGTGACAAGCGTGACAATTACAGCCATGCAAACAAGCATATACAGTAACTGAATTATAAAGACAACAAATATTAACCTGCCAAACAATATATTTTAGTTTATTCTGATTGTTTTACACACGCAGGGCATTCTGAGAGAAACAAAACTGTCTAACATCATTGGTGACTGTACACTGATAGTTCATCTGGTAAGGTAAGCGAAATAAGTATTTATTAAATGCAGGCCTAGCATGTGACCCAACCTGTTATTTCCCATACTGTTTTTTTCTCCCACTGGTTTTATTAATTTTTCATCAAAAACAAAGTAGCATTCACACACCAAAATTTGAATGATTGCTACCACAGATACGGATTCCAGTAACTAAGCTTATAAAATCTTAAAACCAAACCACGTTAAAGTTATTCTTTTAAGGAAGCAGAAAATTTACAGCAGCGCCACTACTGTATTGTCTGAAATTTTGTTTTAATCATCATCAAACATACTTGAAACAAAAATATACAGCACTTCTTTATTAATTATATACAACTAAAGCCACAGATGCAGTGGTCTCTTTGAGGTAAAATTACATCTTTTGAATATATACAGTGGATATAAAAAGTGTACACACCCCTGTTAAAATGCCAGGTTTTTGTGATATAAAAAAACTGAGACCACAATAAATCATTTCAAAACTTTTCGCATCTTTAATGTGACCTATAACCTGTACAATTCAATTGAAAAACAAATCTGTTAGGGGAAAAATATAAAAAATAAAACATACAATAAGCTGGTTGCATGTGCATACACCCTTAAACTAATACTTTGTTGAAGCACATTTTGATGGTGAGGGAAACCAATTTTGTCAAGGCCAATAAGGGGCAATGAGGATGACCTTGTTCTTCAATCTTGTAGCTTTCTGAAGAAATTTGGGAATTAATGGAGTGGGAGGATATGCATAAAGGAGACTGGTGCCAATTTTGAAGTGGAGCATCACTTGGAGATTCCCCCTGTGAGGGGATTAGGACAAAGTAGCTGGTGCATTTGTTATTCAGGGGGACATGAATGGATTGCAGCAAGGCTGGCCCTATTGATGCAAGATCATGTTTGCAATATTTTTGTTGAGGGACCATTTGTGAGTTAGAAGAATGCACCTGCTTAATTTGTCTGCTATCACATTGGATTTCCCCATAATGTGCATTGCTAAAAGAAAGTGGTTGGAAGAGATTTCTGACTGCCACACTCTGAGAGCTTCTCACCGCAATGGGTAGGATTTGGTTCCTCCCTGTTTGTTGTTCTATGAAACCCTAGTTCTGCTGGCCACTTCTGCCATGGGGCATTTTCATCCATTACAGTTCCCTCCTCTGCCTCTGGGGGAGCCTCCTCCACATGTGTCTTGAAAAGGAGTATAATATTAACCCCACGTCATGGGGTATTAGGGAAACCAAATTACACACATCCACTGTAACCAAATATGTATCCTCAGTAATATTTTTGCCATTTAATTTCTCCAGAAAATGCCATGAATCTTTAATAATATAAGAAAATAAATGTGGAAGGTGTGCAACATGTAAGCACATTATGGAAACTGGAAGTAAGTTAAGTATTAACGGGGTCAATGTGAATATACAGGGGCATTTTAATTGTTTTAGTCAAAATGTAGTATATACGGCTAAATGTGAATACTGCCCAGCATTTTATATTGGAAAGACCAGTAGGCATTTTAGAGAAAGGATTAATGAGCATTTATTGGACATCAAAAATGGGAAAGCTACTAATGCATTAGCCAGACACATTTCCAAATGCCAGGGACATGGTTTTAGATTTTGTGTGTTACAACAACTAATTAAAGGTGCGCAAGGTAGAGTTTTAGATATGCACCTGGATATTTGTGAATTAAAGTGGCAATTGCGTTTGGAAGCAACTAATTTTCCAGGTATAAATGACAATGTGAGTATTTCTGCTTTGCTTAAATTAAAATATATTTTAGAATAAGACCCAAAGCCTTTAATGGGGTTTGGGATCATATAAGTTTTAGTAACATTATGACATTTTAATATTTTAAATGTTTTTTTTTTATATATGTAATGATTTAATCATTGGTATATTAATTAATTAAAAGTTCAATTAAGGTTGCTAATTAGGCAAGTGTGTGGGTATTTAAGGGTTGGATTTTAGCTTTTTGTTGTTCTGAGGAAGTCCTAATAGTGTTTGGATGAAAGCGCTTAACCTGTCTTAACGTTTGGGAATTGTTTGTCAATAAACGTCTGGAATTCAGTAGCTGTGACCAGTGGTGTTCTTTCTGGTGTCTTGAAAAGGACCCTGAGACTTCTTGAACCACATTTTTGAACCACCTCATTGATACCTGGAAAAGGTTCATTGAGGAGCTGAAAAATGCACACCCATTGCAGACAGGGTCTTTCTGTTTTTTTTTCACACCTGGACAGACTGGGTTTTGGGACCGAACAAAAATGTTCCATCAAAAGAAGCATTGACGAAAGAGGACTTTAAAGGCTCCACAAACTCACAGAGGTGCATCCAGGTGTGTCTCCTTATTGAAACACCTGAACCCGCTGCCCTTGAGGTTCCCTCCACTACATGTGAGCTCAACCTCATCGATGAATTGGATATGGACTGTAAGGTTATCAGCTGGGAAGTAACAGATGCCTGAACTTCATCATAAACAGCACCTGAGAGGGTATTTAATAACTCCTTGATCAAATCTCTCTGTAGGGAGGATGGACAGTGGAACTTTTCTCAGCTAATTTCTTTTTGGTGGCTGCTGCAAGAACCATAGCATTATCAGGAAGTCCATTTCCCCAAAACTGCCTATATGCAGGTGGTGCCCTTGTCCTATCTGATCTACAAAGAATAGCCTTTATGGTGTCGGGATCCTTCCATGTCTGCTGTGAGATCAAGTCAATGAGCTCATTGGCGGGTGGAGTCACCCAGGAGATAGAGTGTCCAGTACCAAAAACTTTTAGGAGAACAGATTCCTCAGATGTAGGGTTGTTGGATGTCGAAACATCTCTCTGTTTAGGAATTTCTAGGATGCCTCCAAATGAGATATCTTCAGGAGGTGATCATAGGACCCTTCACCTTCATCGAAATCTGTGTCTTCAGTGATCCACTCCTTCAGGGAGTCTATGTGTTTCCTCTTACACATCCTCTTCATAGGGGCCTCCTCAGTGGGGTACTGTGGGGAGGAGTCAGAAGAGGAGATTACAATTCCCTGGGTGGGATCCTGGGGTTTTGGTACTGGCTGTCCCTCTGGAAGGAGATAATGAGGCTCTGAGTGCTGAGACATCATGGTAGAAGACTTAGGATCAGAGGAAGATGGTGCCATCAGAACTATCAAGGCAGAAAATACTCTCTTTGCAGCCTCAAAGGCAGAGCAGCTCAAAGAGAGAGAGAGAGAGGACATTGGATCCAAGAAGACAGGCTTCTGATTCATAGGCCTCCCCTGCTCTAAGGTGGAAGCCAGAGCTGAACTGTCCAGTGCTGAGGCTTCAAGGTGCATAGACAGCTTCAAAAGTTTCTGGGTTGAATGCAGCACCTCAGATCCAAAAGTCAGACTATGGTTCTGGGAGCTCTCCAGATCCAATGGGACAGGAGCTCTCAGAGAAAATCTTGTATCTGAAGATAAAGTTATCCTCAGATCTGAGCCAGATGGATTTGGACAGCTCAGATCCAAAAACTCTGAAGCAACAGGAGTCAGAGGAGGAATCTGTAAAGGGGGAGTAGCAGACATACGGATCTCCTGACCCAGAAGGGTAGGAGCTGAAGGAACACCGATCTGGCTCTGTGCCAAGAGAACTTTCCTCACCAGTCTCTCCACATCTTCTTCTGTAAGGTTTCTGGAAGAACAAGTAGAGTGTATGGATGTAGACCTGGGTCTTTCTAAAAATTGTGACGGTACCCTTTCAGGGACCAGATTCAGTGACAGGGAGTATCTTATTCTAGGAAGTAACTTGGCAGTAGGCCGAAAGTCAGGTTCAGATTGCACTGGATCCGATGAAGTCGAATTCAAGAGCTTTGTCTTCATCGAATCCAACTAGGAGGTGTTGGATCAGATACTTTTTCCTTAGCAGGATCCTGTATTTTTGCCTTTTTTAGATCCAGGGTTGAGACTGTGTCCTTATGAAACCTCTTTATTGAGGAGTCCGAAGCTGAGGTGGAGGAAGATAGTTTCGGAGAAGAGGTTTTTGTAATTTTTGTCTTAGAGGGAGAACCCTCTGAATTAGCCTCTCCAAATGAAGAAGGAACAATACCTCTCAGTATCAGCTTATTCTTGAGTTCTACTAATCCACAAGGATTAAAGCCATGGAATATAGAGCAGTCCTCCTGTAAATGGAGAGGGCCTAAACAATAGACACATAGTGTGTGGACATCGAAAAGTAGCAGTTTGTGCCTACACTTCGAACACTTTTTAAATCCTGCTGGTTTATCCACCATCACTAAGTTAAAATATGTATTTATGAGACACAAAATAAAAGTTGGCCTACAAAAACATTAGCAAAGAAAAGTTTTTTTTTATAGATAGGGAAATACAAAGAAAAAAGGGAAAGGGAAGACACCAGCAATGGTAAAAGAGCTACTACAGTGTCTTGGAAGAGAAAAAGATTATAACAATAGTATCTAAGGAGTACAAAAAATATATGACAGAAAAAGGGTCAGAAATGGCAAGAAACAACAAGAAGTTTATAAACATGGGTAAGGGACAATAATAGAAAAAGTTTTTAAGTAAGGAATACAAAATAATAACACACTTATCTGAAGAACGCTTGAGAGTGATGGAAGACCATGGGCAGGATTCACGAAGGCTTGCACGGAGTCTAAGAGTAGTGTAAGACTCCATGCAGCCTTCGTGATCCAGGAACAGCCCAAAGTCCGTGTAAGAGACCAGCTAAAACGTCTCTTACATGGAGTGGGCATGGATAAGCTAATCACCTCACTTGCAGCCGAATAGCATGCAAATGAGGTTGATTAGCGATCCAGGAAGCCCAAAGCAGCCCGTGTAAGAGCCGTTTTAGCTGCAAAAATGTACTCAGTTGACAACTGAGTACATTTCTGCAAAAACCACAACGGAGCCATGTCAGCTCCAAATAAAGGGTGCATATGTGTCAGGCAGCATGCCAATGGCCAAATATGTGGCCATTGGCAAGGTACCCCAATGCAAATATGAAAAATATTTTTTTCGCTAAGCCGGTGTTTAAACGTTAGCGCTGCCACAAGAAACGGGCTGCGCTATATAAAACATAAAAACGAAGGTTATAAACCCACAAATGTGGGTTTTATGCAATACATGGCTTTACAATGCAGGGACCAGCAGACCAAAAACAACATGGCCACCGTTTAGTGGTTGCTAAGGGAGGAAGCTGAGTCTAAGAGATGTAACTAAGCATTAGTAGGCAATCTGATGCAAATGAGTGTTAGGATACTGAATTCCACTGTCACATAGCAAATGAGCACATTCTGAGTAGTGTAAGAGATACATAAGGGGGAGGAATAGAGTAGGAAATAGGTGACATCACAGGGGGGAATGGCAGAAAGAAATGCAGTTCATTGGAGGTCAGAGTTACATGACAGATGTCAGACACATATCATGGAAAGAGGAGTGCCACAACATAAGCATGGGAAAGTCAAGAAATGGAAGGTGTACACTGTTGCCTACACCAAAGTTTCTTGCTGGGCGTGCATGTGCACGTGTGCACGCCATGAAGCGCGAGTAAGACAGTGTGTGCGCGTGTAAGACAGACTGAGCATGTGGGAGCGTGTTGGGAGATGTTTAACACTGTTTGCGCAGGTGTGCACGCGTTTTAACCCAAATAAGCAGGTTCTGAACCGTGTAAGCATGTGTGCGCGCGTGTAAGCCACTGTGAGCGTGTTTATGCTGGTATGCACACGGCTCCCCCCTGAGGAAACAGAAAGGAAAAAGGAAGCAACAGATTTAGTAGGAAGCTAGCAGGGAATGCTGCTGGAGCTAGCAGGTGAAAACAATTAGAAGCAGGCAATTAGACAGGCAGAATAGCAGCTCAGCCCAACACTTAAAACTCTGCAAACAGCAGTGCAAGATGTTTCTCTCAAGAGACACTGCAAGACAGGAGTAAGCTATTAGAAGTGAAAACTGAAAAAGCTGAACTGAGAGCAGAAATGTTAGGGGCTGCCATAGCTGTCATAATGAGACATAGGCGACTTGCTGCGGGTGGTGACAATGCAGATGGTGCCAGACAACCTACAGTGAGGAGACGGAGAAGAGTGTACAGGCCCAGGGTCACCTACCATGGGTTACATGAGCTGGAGATAGTAGAGCACTATCGAGTGGACAGAGAGCTCCTGCAGCAAATAGTGGAGCTGTGCAGGCCATGCCTCACACACAGAACCAACAGAGGGGAACCCATCCCAGTGGAAACCAAGGTATGTGTTGGCCTAAGAATACTAGCAACTGGTACCTTCCAGAGACCAACTGGTGATATGATGGGGATATCACAGGCATCAGCCTCCAAGGTACTGCACCAGTTCCTGGATGCCATGTCAGTACATGTCGGTGATCATGTATATTTCCCCAATGCCCGTGAGGTATTGGCCAGCAATATGCTTCTCTTCCAGCAAATAGCAGAATACTCTGAGGTAGTGGGTGCAATAGACTGCACGCACATACGCATCAAAGCACCAGCCGGTGAGCGGGGTAGGGCCTACATTAACCGCAAGGGCTTCCCCTCCATCAACTGCCAGGTTGTGTGTGATGCCCAGGGCATAATAATGAATGTGTGTGCTGGCTGCCCTGGGAGCTACCATGATTCCCACATATGGCATTTGACGCAGCTGTACCAGACATTTGCCAATGGGGACATCCCACACGGACACCTAGTGGGGGATGCAGGTTATGCACTGGAGCCATGGCTGATGACACCCATCAGAAACGCACACACACCTGAACAGGAACGCTATAATGAGGCACACGCACAAACACGTAATGTAATAGAGCGTGTGTTTGGCTGCTGAAGTCACGGTTCCGGTGTCTAGACACATCTGGTGGAGCCTTGCAGTACACACCAACTACATGTACCCAAATTGTCATGGTATGTGCTATGCTACATAATATGATCTTGCGAAAACAGCTGCAGCAGGACCAGCATAGGGCTGGGCCAAACAGCCCCCCACCATTGCCAAGGCCATCACAGGCAGAGCGTGACTCGGAGGAGGAACAACCTGAGCCTGCCCCAGTAGGCCGAAGGAGGCGTGCCCAGTATGCCCTGGCCTTGGCAAAGAGGCAATGCATAGCACATACACTGGCTCAGTAGGAACCCTGGGAATGATACCCCCTCTGACTCACTCAAATAATATCAGGGATGCCTAAAATGACATGACCTGCTCACAAACATGTACAGGGAGTGTAATATGTGCATCCGACAGAGGCAGCCCTGCAGCACCACCTGAGGCATGAATGCCATGTGTTAAGTAATGTAACACCATGTACTATATGCACACCTGAGGACCGTGAATAACATCCTACCCTCACCAAGCATCATGCCACAATATGACAATGAGATGATCAAGTGCAATAATTGGCTGAAGTATTGCAGTTAGTCAAAGGGGATCCAATGTGTGCCAGCCTGGGATGACATGCTGAGCATGACATGATGCTCCACCTGCTAGGACTGGCATGCACCTATCAGTGCAGGCCGTATAGATACTGGCAAAGGCTGTTGTTACCCACAGCGTGCCCTGAATAGGTAAGGCTCAAAACACAAACTTACCTCCATAGGTATCAGAAGGGATAAGAACCTAGATGTAATGCTACCCAATGCCAGAAGTCTAAACAGCAAGATGCATGCAGTCTAAACTCACCCAGTATGGAGAATGTTGATATCTGTGCTGTAACAGAAAACTGGGTCAAGGCTCAAAACCGCACCCTAACACTACCAAGTTACACCTCATACTGTGCTGTACAGCCTCAAAACATGGAACAAGCTACAAAAGGAGGGTGACTAGCAATAATTGTCAAGGATAACCACACCCCCATGTTGGTACCACAACAAGAAGCAGCATGGACTAGCCATGGTCAAGTAACAGTGGCTAAAACTGCCCCCCCCAGTTTATAGCCTGCTACAGACTACCGTCCCAACACGAGGAACTGCACCTGGCCTATGTTGGAATACATGAATATATCAAGTCCTCCAAACCACATTATATTGGGTGACTGAAAATACCCAGACATAGACTGGGAGCATTATACTAGCTCCATCACTGTAGGACAAACGTTCATAGAATCCATAAACCAAAATGCCCAGGAACAACGTACCACTCCCACAAGAGGGGTAAGCATACTGGATGTGATAATCAGCAACATGGGTACTGGATGGCAAGATGAGAAGTGTATTGCTCACTGGTAAGACCAGACCATAGAGTAATCACACTGGATATACACATCCTGACCACAGTCCCTGGCCAGAAAACCACAGTGAAAAACATGTGTAAAGCAAAATTTGCACTCCTCCAAACTGATGTGGAATCCATTAAAGGTCCTGTGCAGGTGCAAAATATGGGCCACACCTCAGAACCTGTTATACAGGCATTCCATGAACACTGCCAGGAATGCTTGGATTATGCAATCCTAAATTAAAACAAGACACAATGCCATACACGCAGGCATCTGGCATGGTGGACACCAGCCATAACCAAACCATGCAAGAGGATGAGGAAGCTACTACATGATAGAGCAAACATAAAAAGAAGTAATCACTGATCAGTAGTATGGCAATAAAATATGTCCACACATACAATCCACTAAGACCAGCCACAACAAGTTGAATCTGTGAATCTTGAGGCAATGTTACACCTGCCCCAAGTACACAGACAACCCCCAACTCCCCCCAAGAAATACAAATATATGTGAGAGATGCAACCATCTATCCAAACTGGAGGCTGAACTCCCTCAACTCAGTACTCCCAAAACTAGTCAGGAGGAGAAGGTAACTACACACACCACAAACCCAGTCCCACATAGACCTATCACAACTGCAAACCAAAGACATAAACACAGAAAAACATTCCCGGAGGGCCGAATTACAAACACACCACACCAACAGAGGCCTCCAAAGCAGACATCCAATCAAACAACCTCCAAACATAGCACATGCAACACATAGTACACAAAGCTGGTGTGCCAAACAGTCACAGGCCAGAAGGAGAAACAACATGCCTGATACAGTTGTAATAGGTGACTCCATAGTGAGACACGCTGCTGTCCCGCACACCAGACTGAACAAGGGAAAGGGTACAGTAAGCTGCCTGTAGGCTGCTACAATACGCCACATAACACAAGTATGCAGGTCACCCCAAAGCAAGTAGAAATATGATGCAGTCACAGTCCATGCTGGTGTGAATGACCTGAGATGTACCTCCCCGGACTACATGAAAAGAGACATAGATGAGCTCTCCGATTATGTAGTCCAGGCCGGTATGACACTGACCGTTTGCAGCATCCTACCCTCACCAAGAATTATGCCACAGTACAAACACGGCATGATCTATTATAACAAGTGGCACAATTACTGGTGTCATTCCAAGGGGATCCAATGTCTGTCTGCTTGGGATGTCATGCTTGACAAGCCACGCAGCTGTTCCAGGGATGGCTTGCACCTGTTACCCCTGGGCATCTGGATATTGGATAAGGCTTTTGCCACCTCCATAGAGCCTTTCGTAGGCAAGGCTGAAAAGACTAACCCACCACCCTACAAAACATAAGTGGAAAGAAACATAAGGTTAATGCTGACCAATGCCAGATGTGTAAACCTCAATATGCATGCTCCCGAGGCCATCCCCAGTATGGAGAACATCAATGTCTGTGCAGTGACAGAAACCTGCTGCAAGCCTCCTGACAGCACACCAGCACTACCAGGTTATACCACATATCATGCGTTATGGCCCCAAAACCTGGAACAAAACATAAAAGGAGGGTGAGTATCCATATTCAGCACAGACACCCATACGTCCAGGTAACTGACAATGCACAAGGCATTGGAGTCCACCCATGTGCAACTAACCGTAGGCAAGACTTCTGTACAGTCTGTAGCATGCTACAGACCACACTCTCACACACAGGAACCCCACCCAGCCGTCCTGAAGACACTGGACAGTATGAATGTCCCACCAAGTACCAAACAAGGTACTCACAAATTACCACATAGGTGGTAAGCCATTATGTATGGAAGGAGTAATCAGGGACCTAGGGACACAAGTGGACAGTAACCTGTTATGTGACACTCACATTGCCAATGTGGCTAGGAAGACTGTCTATATTGGACACCTTATCATGAAAGGATTCACAGCTACATCAACAGAGGTCATTGTGCCCCTATACTGTTCTCTTATCACACCCATAATCTAGTACAATGCCTCATTTGGGATGTACCTTAGCTGACACCTGTAGCAGTTAGAAAGACCTCAAAGGTACCTCACCAAGAGGATAAAGGGTCTCAAATATATGTCATATGCTGCCTGGCTATAGACACCCCAGCTGAATGCAGTCATATACTGCCTACAAAGAGGCATTGTATGTCTGTTGTACAAGGCCATGTCCAACACAGGAGTAATGGACATGCTCCACCTCAGAAAACTCAAAGCCATCGGAGCTGTGAGAGTGAGAGATGTCAACCTCAACACATAATGAAATAGGATGTGCTGGAGGGACAGATATATAACCCAGAGGCTCCCCACACCCTGGAACAGAATCCCACTCCATGTTAGGCAGAGCCCCTCACTGACACTCTTCAACAGGAACCTTGCCAAGTGGATGGATGATCGTAGAGTTACACTGGGGGTCTTCACTGTGTCACGTCCAGACAGAGGCACAGCAAAGCAAATCATAAATGGCCATAATATTCACATAGCAAGGGGTGGCGAAAGCCACACACACTCTGGCTAGGCTTACAAATGCCCTAGGGTGGATAGCCTAGTATGAACCTATGAACCTATGAAGATACAAATTGTACAGGGCACTAAGGATAATCCCAAGGCTTCCACAACTGATGGTAGGAACTGTGTTGGGAATTCAGATATGCTCTGAATCACACAAATATTACAAACAACATACCAAACACACACACATATTGCCAACATACATCCTGACAGGTGCAGTGCAACCCCCCCCCCCAGAATGCAAAATATATATCCCAGCAGACTGCTGGCCCCCTGACATTGCAGATGCTGAGGTAATAGCCAGCATCTACAAAGCAAAACACACAGCAGCAATGGTATGAGATGGTGTCCTGGGCTGAGTCCAACATGGACTCCAAGAAGAATGGAATGCCAAATCACACTACTGCTCAATGTCAGCCTTACCACAGGATATGTACCCAAAGAGCAGTGTACAACAACAGTGGTCCTTCTCAACAAAGGTGTTGCCTGAATGGATACTGAAAACTACCACCCCAGAATCCTGAGAAGCTCGGTCTGCACAGCTATGGAAAGGATCAGCATGTACCGCAGACATAAAGATTTTGGGGACCTACTGACAACGGACCCTACCCAGTGTGGCTTTCTTAAGTGCAGATCCTGCCCCTAAACATGTTTGACTCATTTGAAACAGTCATTAAGGTCATTGATGAGGGCAATGTGGTCCACACAGCGTAGCTTGACCTTGCAAAGGCTTCTATACAATACCCTACGTGTTCATTATAGATATGCTCACCAGCTTAAATATAAACCCCTATGTCAGTAGAGGGGTTGCAAACCAGACCAAGGACAGAACTGACATGGTCAGACATGCTGCAGCCATGTCAGACTACAAACCAGTTATAACTGGCATCCCACAAGGCTTGGTCCTGGGACCTCCCTCATTTGGTATATATGTCCCATAGGTACAGGCCAACATGGAAGGACTGTGTCTGAACATGTTTGCAGAGGACTACAAACTGCCCACCATATCTGACCCTCCAGCTGACACAAGCATCCCACAAAAGGGCCACATAGAAACAGACAACTGGTGCCATAGCCATGTCAGCAAGCTAATTGCAGAAAAGTGTATAGTCAACCCCCATGGATATACAGTAAGTGCCCACCAATTACCACATAGGTGTGAACCCATTACGCACTTAACATGTAATGAGAGACCTGGGGACACAAGGTGATAGATATCCTGCATTGGACAAACATGTGCTGTAGTGTTTACAGAAAATAGAAGTTATGTTCTTACCATAACGTTCCATGTTAGTTGTCTTCTTCTCGCCTTCTTCTTGCTGGATGGGTTCGGAGCCGACCTCGGCTCGCCACTCTAAAGCTCGAGAGTTGGTTCCACCGGCTCGAGGCTCCCCTTATATCCCACAATGCTAGGCGATAGTTACCTCAGATCTCGTTTGTAAGCTAACCCCAGCTTATAACAGAAACAGTATAACTGTAAAAAACAGAATCCACCTCTAACAACAGGAAGAAGAAGGGTGACCTACATCCTGAAACAAGAAATATGCATAATAGCATATAGCTAAGAAAGAGGTGGTAGAAAGAGAGGTCACGATCACAACTCCTCTAGGTCTGTCCAGGCCAGGGGAAGGAGGGTGGACGAAGAAGAAGGCGAGAAGAAGACAACTAACATGGAACGTTATGGTAAGAACATAACTTCTATATGTTAAGTTGTCTATCTCGCCTTCATTCTTGCTGGATGGGACCGCCCCTAGCACCTTGTCCCGGTGGCCTAACGGAACAGACTCCTGAGAACAGTGGAACCAAAATTAGCTCTATGCCTAGAAGCTAAATCCAACTTATAATGGGAAACAAAAGTGTGAGGAGTAGCCCAAGTAGCCGCTGCACAAATGGTGTCAATAGGCAGTCTGTCTTGGAAGGCTAGAGAAGTAGCCAAAGCTCTGGTGGAATGGGCTTTAGGCTTATTAGGCAGTTTTTGGTGTCTAATCTCATAAACAAGGGTAATCAGAGATGTTAGCCATCTGGATAAAGATACCTTTGAAACTGGAAGTCCCTTTCTGCTTTCCGCATAGGAGACAAACAGCTGATCAGATTTTCTGAATTGTTTCGTCCTGTCCAAGTAGTACCTTAATTGACGATGAACATCCAGACAGTGTAATTTTTGTTCAGACCTATTTGAATACTCCGGTAGAATAACCAACCTCGAAGCTGTAGCGGCAAACGAGATCTGAGGTAACTATCGCCTAGCATTGTGGGATATAAGGGGAGCCTCGAGCCGGTGGAACCAACTCTCGAGCTTTAGAGTGGCCGAGTCGGAGCCGAGGTCGGCTCCGAACCCATCCAGCAAGAATGAAGGCGAGATAGACAACTTAACATCATACCATATACCCACCTAATCATGAAGGTTGTTAGATCTAGATAAGGGGAGGTCATTGTGGCTCTGCAGTCATCCTTCATCAGCGTTACAATTGACTACAATAGCCCCTGTGGGATGTACCTCAGCAGACACCTCCATCAACTGTAAAGTCCCCAACAGTACCTCACCAGGAGTATCAAAGAGCTTGCACAGATGCCATGTGTTGCCTGATTAAACAAACTGCAGCTACACACACTGCCATACTGCCCACCCAGAGGCAAGCTGTGCCTGATGTATAAAGCCATGTCCAAGCTGGAATCAATAAACATGCTGCACCTTGTACAATCTGAATGGCAGTGAGCTATGCACATGAGAGACCTGAACCCCAGCACTGACATACATAGGATAAGCTGTACTGCATGATCCATAACACAGAAGCCACCCCCACTCATGAGTAAACTCCCAGTACAGGCTATCCATAGAGTCACTCATCTATTCACCTCAAGAGGAATCTTGATGAGTGGATGGGAGATGGTAGGTTTACCCTGGGTATCACTGTTATGTCGCAGGTAGACAGAGGCACAGTATACTAACCATGACATATGTCATGGCAAACTCCACTTACAATGTGTGTCGAAGGACAAACACACTCTCCGACTAGCATTAGAAATGACCTAGGGCACATCGCTAGTGTTTGCAAATGTACACCTATGTTGTGGAATACACTACCAATGTTGGACAAGCCTGGTTTAAGTTGTTCATATCTGAACATAATGCAACATGGTCAGATGTGCACAACTGGCCCCTAACCAGGCTGTTGTGCTCACTATGGAAATGTAAAGCAGTGATAGGACTAAAGCCCAGGATACTGTCCACCACAGTCAAAGTACTGAACCAGTACACTATACGGTACTACAGTGTTAGGTCAGTATGAAAGGATGTTGACAACTATATGCAAAGTATCCCATGCAAACCCTGCAGGCACAGTATAATCCCTGTTGTGTTCACACAAAGCAGTCGGACAGTAACTACACAACATGACACACAACACACAACCATAAACGGGAGATATTTGTTGAAATTCACACTCATCCACAAATGTGGTGGGCTGCAGAGTTCAAGATATGGAAAGCTCACACTGGGCATGCTCACACACTTTGATAAATGAGACATATGTCAGACAACATGCCATGGGAAGGCTGAACTGGGCATGCTCACACACTTAGGCCAAATCTCAGTTTAGCAGTTGGCCACACATATCTGGTATTTGTACGTGTTATTCCAGGAACCAACCACATTACAGCAATCTGCCCAGTGCACACAGTTAAATGACTACAGAGACATACATGATATAGTGGATCCCTCCCATATGCAAACATCTTCCACAGATACACAAGTTGTTCATACAAACAGGGAATGCTATGGCAATAAAGACCTGCAAACAGTCTATCAGCAACAAATAATGTGCATTTGACAATTAAACATATGGGTGTAGAGGTCAACACTAGGCTGTTTGCCCTAGGGAATGACAGCTTAGCCAGAGTGTGCTTGGCGTCTGCCTCCCCACAGGATGCACATTCCCCTTTCTAAACACTGATGATGTCAGCACCCTATAAGTACAGCAGGAGAAGGGAAACCTCCCAATAATGCGAATAGCACGCTCTGCTAATGCGTCCATCTCGAGTGTCATAACATAGTTAGGTAGGGGTTTGAATCCTGCAAATGCTTGGTGTGTGTGAGTGGGGTTGGTGTGTGTGAGGGAAATGTCCCATTTGGCAACCGGGAAAACACACTACAGGATGCACATTCCCCTTTTTAAACACTGATGATGTCAGCACCCTATAAGTACAGCAGGAGAAGGGAAACCTTCCAGTAATGCGAATAGCGCGCTCTGCTAATGCGTCCATCTTGAGTGTCATAACATAGTTAGGTAGGGGTTTGAATCCTGCAAATGCTCAGTGTGTGTGAGTGGGGTTGGTCTGTGTGAGAGAAATGTCCCTTTTGGCAACTAGGAGAACACACTACAGGATGCACATTCCCCTTTCTAAACACTGATGATGTCAGCACCCTATAAGTACAGCAGGAGAAGGTAAACCTAGTAATGCGAATAGCGCACTCTGCTAATGCGTCCGTCTCAGGTGTCATAACATAACTAGGTAGTGGTTTGAATCCAGCAAGTGTGTGTGTTTGGATAAGGGGGGTTAGTGTGTGTGCAATTTTGTGTGAGGGAAATGTCCCTTTTGGCAACTGGGAAAACACACTACAGGATGCACATTCCCCTTTCTAAACACTGATGATGTCAACACCCTATAAGTACAGCAGGAGAAGGGAAACCTCCCAGTAATGCGAATAGCACGCTCTGCTAATGCATCCGTCTTGAGTGTCAAAACATAGTTAGGGAGTGGTTTGAATCCTGCAAGTGTGTGTGTTTGGATGAAAGGGGTTAGTGTGTGTGCAACTTTGTGTGAGGGAAATGTCCCTTTTGGCAACTAGGAGAACACACTACAGGATGCACATTCCCCTTTCTAAACACTGATGATGTCAGCACCCTATAAGTACAGCAGGAGAAGGTATGTGGCATGGACAATGACTGAGTCATATGTGTCCATGCCTCTGACTGACCTGTATGCTTGTGTTATGTGGTGGACCATAGTGCCCCACGGGCATATCACTGTGACCTTCACCTTGTCCAGCCTGGTGAGTGTGACCTCACTGTACCGGACAATAAAGTTACCTAACACAACTGTGGCAGGTGTGTTGTCTAGCCGTACAGGCTGTGACTGTTTGGCACACAGGATTTGTGTGCTATGTGTTATGCGTGATGTGTTCAGGCATAACGTATGCCTGTGTGCCAGCTGCAGAGGTGTCTGCCGCTCATGCAGGATGCTATTCTTAGGCTCCATGAATGGCCCAGTGTGTTCACATGCTTGTATTGCTGTCAGTGTAGGTCTACATCAGACTGGTATTGTAGTCACTGTAGTATTTCATGCCACCTGACAGGTTATGCCAGTACTGGGTTCAGAGTGCTTAGTCCCCAGTTTGACTATGTGGTTCCATCTCATACATGTGTTGTACGTCCATGTGTAGGGGAGAGGGTTGACTGTATACATGTGGCAGCTGTGACATTGCCACATGACCCACATATTCCACAACTGTACCATAGAGGTGACTGACAACTGACCTTTGCACATGGTACCATAGTATTGTGATTGCCATGGTGATTAACAGCACATAGGGCCAATGGGGAACAAGGTACATAGGTTCATAGGTTCATAGGTTCATACTAGGCTATCTGCCCTAGGGCATTTATGAACCTAGCCAGAATGTGTTTGGCTGTCGCCATCCATTGTAAATATATCTTGCCATGCCCTTTTCCGAGGTTAGTGTACTGTGCCTCTGTCTAACAGTGACACAGAAGTGATACCCGGGGTACACCTACAATGTCCCATCCACTCATCAAGATTCCTCTTGAAGAGAGTCAATGAGGGACTCTGCCTAACCTGGACTGGGATTTTATTCCAGAGTGAAGTGAGCCTCTGGGTTATGAATCTGTCCCTCCAGCATGTCCTATTTATTTCAGTGCTGAGGTTCAAGTCTCTCAAGCGTGTAGCCTGATGGGATTTGGATATTCTCAGGTGCAGCATGCCCATTAATTCCGGGTTTGACATGGCTTTATACATCAGGCACAGATCGCCTCTGAACAGGCGGTATGCCACTGAGTAGAGCTGGGGTTTCTTTAACCGGTCAGCATATGGCATCTGTTTGAGCCCTTTGATCCTCTTGGTGAGGTACTTTTGGGGTCTTTCCAGTTGCTGCAGGTGTCTGGTAAGGTACATCCCAACAGGGGGATTGTACTCAATTATGGGCCTGATGAGGGATGAGTAAAGAGGCACGATGTCCTCCCTGATCTAGATGTGAATCCCTTCATGATGGGGTGGGCTATATAAAATGTCTTTCTAACCACTTTGGCCACGTGGTTGTCAAATGAGAGATTGCTATCAGCTTGGGTCCCCAGGTCCCTAATTACTTCTTCTGTACTTAATGGATTACCACCTATGTGGTACTTTGTGGGCACTTTGTTTTTGCCAAAGGGGATGACTATACACTTTCTTGCATTCAGCTTGAGGCCATGGCCCTGGCACAAGTTGTCTGTTTCTATGAGGCCCTTTTGGAGGATGCTTGTGTCGGCTGGAGAGTCGATTATGGCCAGTTTGCAGTCATCTGCATATTTGGTCAGCCACAGTCCTTCCATGTTGGCCTGTACCTCCGATAAATATATACCAAACAAGAGAGGTCCCAGGACTGAGCCTTGTGGGACACCACTTGTAACTGGTTTGGAGTCTGGCATGGCTCCAGCAATTCTAACCATGTGGGTTCTGTCCTTGAGCCAGTGTGCAATCCATCTAGTGACATAGGGGCTTATATTTAAGCTGGTGAGCTTCTCTAGAATGCCCGAGTGGGGTATTGTATCGAAGGCTTTTGCGAGGTCCAGGTAGGCTGTGTGGACCACCTTCCCCTCGTCAATGGCCTTGGTGACTGTTTCAAAGAAATCAACCAGGTTTGAGAGGCAGGATCTGCCCTTAACAAAGCCAAACTGGGTATGATCCAGTGTCTGTAGGTCCCCAATATCTTTATTTATGAGGTCCATGATGATCCTTTCCATAGCTCTGCAGACCGAGCTAATGTGGCTTATGGGGTAATAGTGTCCAGGATCCATTGAGGCACCACCTTTCTGTAGAGGGACCACTGTTGCTGTACGCCACTCTTTGGCCACATATCCTGTAGTAAGGCTGGGATTGAACAGTAGTTTTATGTTTGGTTGTATCTCTTCTTGGAGTTCATGTAGGACACAGCCCGGGACACTGTCTGGTCCCATTGATGCAGTGTGTATTGCTTTGGAGAGGGCGGCTCTTACCTGAGCATCTGAGATGTCAGGGGGGCAGCACTCTGCTGGGATACATATTTGCCCTTTCGGTGTGGAGGGGGGGAGAAGTTTGCGCTGAACCTGTCAGCTAGAATGTTGGCAATGTCTGTGGGTTTGGTGTTTCTATTGACATTTTGGACTACCTCTGAGCATATCTGGGTATTACCACCCAGGTTCCTAACATAACTGAAGAAAGCCTTGTGATTATCCTTAGTGTCCTGTGCAATTTCTCTCGAAGCTGGCCTTAGACAATCTTATGAGTGCCTGTAGTTATTTGCTAATACTGATCAGTGATGCCTTCCCTTTTTGGGATTTTGCTGTACCATTTAGTAGCTTCCTCCTTCTATTGTGTAGTTTGTTTATGGCTGGGGTCCACCAGACAGGACGTCTACCTTTGGAGGATTGGGTCTAGGTTTTATTCGGGATCACATGATCCATGCATTCCTGAAGGTGTCCATAGAATGCGTTTATAGAGGAATCTGCGGTCTGGTCTGTAGTTTCCACAGGCCCGGGGGCTTTGAAGGTTTCCACCTCAGTTTTGAGGAGTGTGAATTTGCTTTAGAGAAGTTGTTCACTGTGGTGTTCTGGGCAGGGGGTGGGGTCGGGATGTGAATATCCAGTGAGATTAGTTCATGGTCTGATCTTACCAATGAGGGATACACTTCTGGTCTGGAGCATAGAGTCCCCATGTTGGTGATGATCAGGTAAAGTATGTTTCCCCTTCTTGTGGGAGTGGTAACAAGTTGTTCCATAGCATTTGAGCTCATATATTCTAGGAATCTTTGGCCTAGGGTGTTGGAGCTAGAGTCATGCTCCCAGTCTATGTTTGGGTAGTTGACGTCGCCCAATATAATGGTGTTTGGAGAGACCTTCATATTTCCACTGTTCTCAGGAAGGCCGAGTGCAGTTCTTGGGTTTGGGAGGGTGGTCTGTAGCAGGCTATAACCTGGAAGGCAGTTTCACCCATTGTTAGTTGCACATGGACAGTCTCTGATGTTTGGTGCTTTGCCACCAACCTGGAGGTGTGGGTATCTTTGATGAATATCAATACTCCCCCACCATTTGTGGTTCGTTCCAAGTTCTGGGGCTGTAAAGCATGGTATAAGGTATAACCTGGTAGTGCTGGGGTGCTCTCAGTAGCCCTGAACCAGGCATCTGTTACTGCACAGATATCGATGTTCTCCATGCTAAGGAGAGTTTCGAGTGCATGCATCTTGAGGTTTAGACTTCTGGCGTTGGGTAGCATTACTCTTACTTTCTTATCCCTTGTGATACCTATGAAGGTGGGTTTGTCATTTGAGCCTTGCCTAACATAGGCACTATGGGGGTAGCAAGAGGTTTTGCCAATATCCAAAAGCCCAGGGGTGACAGGTGCAAGCTGTCCCTAGCGAAGCAGGTGGTTCAACAGAAGATGAATATGTGAGGGTGTAGTGCCTGTGATTAGTTAGCAGTAGCAAATATGACTGCTCACGTGGACAAATGCCAGGTAAGTCATATGCAATGTGTCACAGGCAACGTACATGTGAACAGGACAAACAGTGACATTCTGTCAAGTGAGACATGGACATACATATAGTAAGCTATGCAGATGTCACTAGGAGTCCACAGAAGCTCTGTAACTATGCATTGCAGGTGGGATCAGTATTCCAGGGTAATTGCAAGCAAACATGCATGCAAACAAAGCTACAGTAAGCAGGGCTGCATGTAGTCCATTGTACAACAAACAAGCTGTACCACTTCCAGTAGGTAACACTGCAAATATGCAGGCACTATGCACATGTACATGGAAATACACAGGCCAGATGGCTAGGGTCCAGTCTCAGCGCACACAAGTGTACAGACCATGTACTGTCAGGATGTACAATAACTGGATGGAAACCCATGTGCTCATACCTGCAGTAATACACATGTCAAATAACAGACACTGAGCCTTCACTCAGTGGTTCCATACTTAGTAGGATGTATGCTACCTGGCCTGCCACCACAGTATCCCTGACATGTATGGGGACTCTCCCTCCTGCGACAGTTAGTTTTGTGTGTTGGGGCTGTCTAGCATGGTATGAGATGTGAGCTTGCAGTGCTAGGGTGCTCCTGTGTGTCCTGTACCAGTCGTGTAGTACTGCACACATATCAACATCCTCAAACATCTGCATTGCAGAGTCCAGTGTGGGCAACATGCCACTTGCAGTTTACATGTCCATCATTGCGTATTAATACATTCATTACCTTATCCCCTGTGCTACCTATGTATGTAGCCTTCTGTTGACATCCTTACCACCAGTATGCCAACATGTGCAGATGATACACTATGGTACTTACCATGGGTGTAGACAACAGTACATGACAATCACACCCTTACTGCATCAGGCATGCTGTGATATACCCACAATTATTCCAGCACACAGTACTGTTAACAACATGATACTATTACTACACGTCTATGTAGTCACCCTGTGTATCAGCAACATGTTAACCTGTACCTGCACTGATGTTACAGATTGCAGGAGGTGGCACAGTTTCATCATATGCACAGGGTGTGAACTTGGTATGCCTGAGTCAGCCACCGATACCACCGATTGACATGTATGTGTATGTGTGCTGGTGAGGGACAGCAGTACAAAGTGGGGCAATGTTGATGCAGTGTGTGCGTGTATGCGGTAGCCCTAGGTGTTGTCAATTCGCATGTGTGTATGGATGCACACAGTTCCACCTCATGGCTGCCATATACTGGTGTTTGTGGACAGCCACAGACTGTACCTGCCAGGTCATACAGATCAGTGTCTCTGGTCACAGACACGATACCTGTGCCTTGCAGGGGAGCTACGGACCATATCCAGTACCAACCCAGACTGGGTACTGTCATCAGAAGCAGGTGTTCATTGACTGGACACAGATCCCTGTCGGGCCTGGCCAGAGCCACGTGCATGTGATCTCCTGGGGCGGTCTGATGACAGCACAGACCCAGCATTGCTGGGGCTGCTGCTGGCACTATGGGGGCGGCCGCGGCCCTGTTGTCATCCGTGATGACTGCCAGCTGCTGCTGTTGCTGGCATACACCCACGTTGATGCCTCAACCGTCCACCATCGCCCTGGCTCATGGACATGTAGTTGTGGAACCGGTCTAATATGTCCCCACAACGTCTGTCTATGACATCGGTGAAATTACGGATGGCAGCCGCAATGTCACGCATACTGTCAGTCATGGCTGTGCGACATGCTGTCAGCTCCCTCAGACCCTGTCTGGTGTACCATTACATACGTGACTGTGCCTGCATGACAGCCCGAAACATAGCTGAGGTTGTAAGACCTCTGTGGGCACATCTGACAGGGGCAGTACGCCCATGGATGCTCCCACGAGAACCCCTGGACATCTGTCTGTGTGGTACCATCTCAGGGCCATGCCCATGGCTGCTGTGTGGGGAGGCATGTGCCACAGATACCACATTACCCTGGTCAATGCCCACTGTATGCTGTCCATCACCTAGGGACATTGGTGACAAAGGGTGTATTGGCAGGATAACTGTGCGCATTGATGGGGTTGACAGCTGTGTACTGTCAATCGGCTGACCAATGATGGACCCTGGCATACCTTCCTGTGCCATTACACAGATGTCATCATTATCAGTACCCATGGCACCTGATTCAGATTCCCTGCTGCATGACACCAGAGCAGCACTAGAACCTGTGGGAGGGAAAAAGGAAACACAGTTTACAATGTCTACACATTACCAGTGATGCACACATCCACACATGCACAGGTCCAGACATGCGCACATGCACACATGCACACATGCGCACATGCGCACACATGCACACATGCACAGGTGCACACATGCACACATGTGCACGTGCACACATGTACACATGCACACATGCACAGGTGCACAGGTGCACACATGCACACATGCACACGTGCACACATGCGCACAAGCACACATGCACAGGTACACACATGCACACATGCACACATGCGCACATGCACACATGCACAGGTGCACACATGCACACATGCACACATGCACACGTACACATGCACACAGTTGCACACAATTGCACACTACTCAGTATGCGTGATATCAACACACAGACACACCTGCATGCATACAAAGAGCACTACTAAGTGAGCTTAATATTACTATTACTATCAAGACTGTTACAGGTATTGTTAATACACACTCACCAGCATGGATAGGCTGCATTGCTGTTACACCGGAGGGACCTGCAGAAGTGAGGAAACTAATGTCAGTGGGCACTACTGTGCCATTGTTACTGAGCATGATACAGGTCAGTAGTACAACAGTCGCCTTTCACAGGTCAGCTGCTAATATTGAGGATATCACACTTGCACATTAAATACTATGATGACAGCTACAAACCAAGGACACACCTCACACATGCATTAACTACCAGTGTACACAACAGTCAACTATACATATGGCATATTACCTGCACGCTCATAGTCTTGCTGCTGTGTGGCTCCAGCCTCCATCATAATGCATGTCTGCTGCTGTTGTTGTTGCTGGCGGACTGGAGCCACTACACTCATGAGTAGTCCCTCCAGTCTGGTGAGTGGGAGATGTGTAGCCACCCCACCACCTGTGGCAACCTGTTGCCTGTGGATATCCGACGCACGCTGACGGACATTTCTGATTAAATCACTGCAGTGATGTCGTACCTGCTCATATGTCCTATTATGCGTGCCTATGTCATTTACCCGACGGACCAGGTCTTGCCACAGTGCAGCCCTCTCCTTCTGATTCTGGCTGGTGCGGGAAAAGAGTATTGCATAATCCCGCACCAGGCTCTGGTGTATCTCGTCATCCTCAGCTGCGGAGTAAGCGGGATTTCGCGGGTGAGCCATGTACCTGAAAGAGAAAATAACCTGATATCAGCAATATATGTCAGCAGAATTTGGCACACATACTACACATGCTACTCGACTGTTATGATACAACATATCTCACATATATAACATCTGTCTGTCTATTGGTGGATACACATGTAAATGGCCAGGTATCAGTGCTCAGCCAGCAACTGTGCAACAGTACCTGGCACACTCCATACGACATACTACCAAACCCCAGCAGTCAGAACACTGATTCAGGTCCAGAGCACCTCCTCACTCTGGGGGTTTGTATCTAGGTACTGTATGGCCTACATCATCAACTACTGTGAGCTGTCCACACACTAATTTCCCTAGATATACATATCCCACCTCCACCACCAGCACAAACGACTATAGTGAATAACATTGCAGATGCAAACTTTACACTTTGTAACAGTGACATGGTATCCTTTCAGCCCACTGGGCCAGTGGAAGACACAACCCACAATGCTGACCCCTACACAAATGCTTTCTACGGGCATCTCAGAGAATGCATGGATCATGCAATCCCATATATGACCAAGACACTCTCCACAAAGGGACAGCATCCTGTCTGGTGGACCCCAGCCATAGACAGATTGTATTACAAAAGATGGAAGCTACTGCAAGACAGAGCATAATTCCATAAAGGGAAGGCATGTCTGAGCAGCACTAGTAAGGTTCTATTTTCCCTCATACAAACATCCATGGGAAACTTTGAGAGGGAAATCAAGAGGGACACTACAGATAACCAGAAGGCCTTCTTCGGTTATCTTAGCAACCTGGTCAGAATCCCTCCTCTATGCTCATAGTTAGTACACAACAACAAATATTTCACTGGAACCACAGATATTGACAACATTGTGGCAGACAGGTTCAGTGCAGGTGTCACCCCTCCCTCTCCCCCAAAATAAGACATAGTTATCCCAGCTGACTGTAACCTCCCTGTCATCACAGATGTCCAGGTGAGAGCCGCCCTCAGGAAAGCAGAATACACAACATGACTGGGACCTGATGGTATCCCCGGTTGCATGCTACATGAACTCTGACAGGAGCTATACACACATATAGAAGTGCTATGTAACACTAGCCTGACTACAGGATATGGACCTGTACACTGGCGCACAGCAGCAGTGGTTCCACTCCACGAAGGAGGCACCTCAACATACCAATACAATACAACACAATACAATACATTACAATACAATACTATACAATATGCTATTGCCCCTGGGACTACAGCAGCATACTGTTCTGCTACCCTGACCATTGTGACACATGTGGTGTGATGGTACCTGCTGCTGTCACACAGTTACACAGGGTGACTCATATGGCATATTACCTATCTGACTAACATTCAGCAGGGGTATGTGTGACATGTACTCATGGGGAGTCTTGCTTCTGAACACTGTGTGGTTTATTGCAGGGTATGTCTTATCTGTGGGTAGGAACCTTTACCTCCACCTGTGCTCTCTATTGCAGTGGCATGGACGACACACAGCAGTCATTTAGGTTGTGGATGGTGTGAGGTGTTACTATGGTTGTTGGACATCTGTCATGGGTGTGACTTACGTATGTAAATCCAGGAGTGGTAACCTCTATGTGGGTAGTATGTGTGTACTCTGTGGTGTTGTCAGTCACTGTGCATTGGTAATGTGTTTGAGTGCATTGTCACAGTGTTGTACATGTCACTGTGTCCTTCTCCATATCTGTAGCTGTCATGTGAGGTACATACCATGGCAGCCATTATGTGGTGTGGAGGGGTACACTGACCTACATGTCCATAGCTGACACACCATGTCTGCTGACACATACCATGTGCAGGTATTCCAGGAATAGTGTGCCACTGTGCATATCATTGGGGGGACTATTGTACACATTTATGACCCTGTTCACCCCTGACACATGCAGTGGTGGGCAGCCAATCACATATCTGGTGGTTACTGCTGTAGGTGATTTGAAATGGGGTATGGTACTCCAGTTTTGACACTGGTGTTCACTCCATGCCTTTGTCACCAGGCACCTGTTGCAATACATCTGTACACATGTGCCTCACTCAGAATATATATACATCTCTCTCTCTCTCTCTCTATATATATATATATATATATATGTATATAGATATATTATATGTATATATATATATATATATATATATATATATATATATATATATATATATATATATATATGTCTGTATACATATACACATATATATATATATTGATGTACATATATTGCTATAGATATGGAGAGGGGCGACACAGAGGGGTGAGAGTGACAGAGGGGGTGGGACAGAGGGTGTTGAGGTCGTCATATACAGTCATACCTGTAGATAGTCAGATCAGTCTGTCTATGTATATGTATCTACATATATCTATATCTGTATGTGTGTATTACATATATATGTTTGTACATATTCTATCTATCTACATCTGTCTATGTATTCCTACATCTCTCTCTATGTATGTATACATATATGCATATTATATATATATATATATATATATATATATATATATATATATATATATATACATACATACATACATACATACATATTTTGACATACATATGTATCCATATGATAGACAGGTATATCAACGTGTTTGTCTACCATACTGTATACACACACTAACATATTGCGAAACATACATAACTGTGAAACCTACTTTGTACATTGCACTACAACCTACAGTCAACCTACATTGATATGTGCACATAGATGCTCTCACATACAAATATATGTACAGCCTTCACTGATAGTTGCTGTATGTCCCCTGCCCTTTGCACATCTTCATATACATATGGATACAGAGCAATGACACATATGGAGGGTTCACAGTATGTAGACCTTTATAGTATTACTTTACATTACCTGTGTTTGTCACAGCTGCTTGTGTTGCCGTCTGGTTTTGTGTCCTGCTGCTCCACTTGCCAGTTGTCAGCTTTCAGGTGGCTGTTGCTGAACAGTTTTGTTTGTGTCTGTTTAATTTCATTTTTCTCTGTCTCTCTGCCTCTCTCTCTCTCTCTGTCTGTCTCTCACTTCCTCCTCAGGTTGCAATGAAAGTATTGCATGTTTGGACTAGGAGTACAGCATACTTTTGCAGGTATCTGCATATGTCCATGTGATGGCCTCTGCACCAATTGCTAGCCAGCATTTGCTAATTGCATGCAGCCAGTTGTGTACTGATTGCAGTTCTCACTGTGATTTCAGAACAGTGCTATAAAAAGGTATGTGAGATAGGCGTAGCCCTTTCAGATTTTAAGGGCAGGGACCATGCTGGTATGCTGTGGACAATGTTCTGTGAGTGTAAAGGTTGGTATCTCTCTCATATTTCCAGCCGTGTTGTAGATTAACATTCCTCCATTCATTTCTCCAGTTTCCTGTATTAACTGTGTATGTACACTGACACCTACGACTACTACTACTGTTAATGTGTGTGTGTGTGCTTTCCTTGCACTTTTGCTTGCACTTTGTTGCTATGGCTTCAATATTTGCCCTTTACAGTCACTACTTGTATGCCTGCTAGGTGTCCTGACTGAAGTGTGCTGCTGTGGCTTTCCTATTTTCCATGTACATTCACACCTTGGAATGCTTGCTATATCTGCTAGGGTGTTACAGCATGCAGTGTGGTCTGGCCATGGTGTGGGCCTTGACATCTATTAGGGTATTTGAGTATGCTGCTGAGCAGGCCCCAGAGACTCTCAGGTGCATCTGTTATCTGCCTCATGGAATGGTACATATCAGTGGGGTACACCCATTAAATTGTCTGGTATGCTGCAGATGTGACTGTGGGATAGCATGCGCATATGTATTACTACACTTTTTCTGCCATGCAAGTGGTGCATACTTTCAAGACTCCATAGTTACCATTGCATGCGTTGTAACACCTTTCTGCCTACTGTTTGTACATTTCACATGGAGTCTGTAGGGCATCCCTGTAACTCATTCACTGTTGCTATGTCTAGGCTCTTAACTATTCAAATATGGTGGTGTCAGACCTCTCATGTGTACAAATATTTGCAGGTTGTCCACATTTCCGCCTCATATTTTGGTCAATATCTCATGCACAGCTTTTTCTGGCAAATCACTCTGGGCTCAAGTCAGAATATAGTGACAAACATTCAAGTTTCAGACTTCATACCCTTCCAAACATCCCACAAAATGCAGAACCTGTTACTCTCTGAACTGTCTGAGTTTGTTGTAACATTATTTGTAATGTGTCCCTGGTTTTGGCCCCTTGCTCCACATATTTTATTACTTGGTCCGGATGTATTCCTGTAAGAGGTTGTGGGGTATGGGCAGTGATTATCCTGCTGTGAGTATGTGTGTGGCTTGCAAGGTGCTACAGTGACATTATTACCTACTAGCTACCAACTAGCATGGCTGTTTCTGTTCACACACTACTATTATGGAAATCCACTAGTTTTGACAGTAATTCTAAATGACATGCTTTGTGTACTACACATCCTATATTCCCTTTACATTCATTCCTACTATTACATGATATATTTATTTTAGCACAATATTCTTGTATAACAGTCATGGCTTAGTGGTAAATCATGCAGACTACTGTTTCCAAGGTCCTGTGTTCGGGACTGCCAGTGGGATTTTATTTTGCTTCTGAACTGACTACAGGACCTGTCAATCAAAGTGACTAAGGCACTTTTAAGCAGTTGTAACCGGGTTAGCGCTGGTTTGCGCGGAGCTCACGCATGCGCACTGGCGTTCAGCTCTGCGGACACAAGCGCACACCCGCTTACAACCGCTTAAACGTGCTTACTCTTGCGCACACCCGTGCTATTTTCTTTGAAAGAAATGAAAATGGGGAGACAGGAAAGTGGTGAAAAAGGGGTCACAAAGAGGGTAAGACAGTAGGGAAACAAGCTTGGGTTTTGCAGGAGGGATGTAGGTAAGGCCCATAGCTGCCCATTTCTTCATCAGCAACAGCTGTGCATATGTTTGTAATTTGGTGTGACATTTGATACCTTCCACCCCTGAGAGAGGTGTAAGGACAACAATAATACTTGTTGTACAGCCAATTGTAATTGATAGTTTCCATGTCCGGCAGACATATGTGCGGAATGGGCAGCTATGTATGGGGCGTAATTTTTTTTGTGGGTACAGAGTGCCCTTTTTTTTCAGGTGAGAGTGGTATGTCAGGTGAAGGAAGTCGGTATAGCTGGGGAGGTAGGTTGGGTAGGTCAACAGACAAGACAAACAAGACGCATACAGGGCCGGTGTATGACACGTGTGGGGGGGGTTACACAATTGACGGGGGCGGAGGTTTGGATATCCAGAGCCCATGAGCCCACAGATGGCAACAGTGGAACTGATATCCCCACCCATGGGCAGCTGCCACTGTTCCTTCACTGCCCAGGATGGGGCTGTGCTGGGGGCTGTGTAGGCCGGGCAACAGGCATGCCCGTAAGTTGTGCCACCTGTGCCTCAAGCTGGCGTAGGGGCTCAAGAACAGAGTCCCGGATCTCCCTACGCACCACAGTCCGGACGCTACGGAGGGTGAGTGGTGGTTCTCCTCCGGCCACGCTTGCAGAGGGGGGACGGGCCCCATCCCCTGCAGCGCTTCCACCCGCAGGTGGCACAGGGCCACCGGAGGAGGGTCCAGACTGGGCACTAGTGCCAGGTGCACTCGCCAGCTGAGGTGGGATAGGTGGGTCTGCTGGAACCCGCCTTCCCTGTCGTTCTATGTTTTGCATTATGTCATGACAGTTTGGGTTAGTAACATACAATACCATTCGCAATTAGTTGTAACAGTATGCATTAGTATTCCCATTAACCAAACACCCAGATATTCGCACCATTGAACAGCGAGCATAACACATGCATAATTTGAACAGCAATACACAGTCCAACAACATGCAGGGTTGATTGATGGCAACAGGCCATCAGGTTTGGATGTATGAACAGGGCAGATGCATCAACGGACATGCAAATATTTATGACCCATCAGGACAAATGTCCAGGGGTATTAATTGTGATTGCACATACCAATTTCGCGTGGAATGGATTATATGTGGTTATAGGGTGGGGTGAAGAAAATATTATTAACACCTTCGAATACCAGTATATATACTGTACATTTGTAATAGCTACAGATATATACACACTACTGTTCTAACTACAATTTCCTATATGATAACTACTTCACTTTGGTGATAGGACTGTTACTGCTACATCAATATACATTTTATTGTTATTCATACACGTTCATATCTGGCTTTGTTCAGCTACATCATCCTGCTGCATTTGCTTTATATAGCTATAGACAACTGTGGATGTTTGATATTTCAGACAATCGTACTATCTGCATATTGCAGAGTGAGAGCAACATATCCAGATTTTGGGATACACATTCCAGCTGCAGCAACACTTTGGACACATTTCGCAGTTTGGTTCTACTTGTCACATTCATTTCATTCTGTACTGACTGCAGTATACTATATTCAGGGGTTCTTACTACTTTATTTGTGGATTCATAACTCTTTCTCACACCCTCTCACTTGTTTTCATTTTACTATTCAGGATGGTACTTACTTCTAGGCTTTATTGACATGTTTTACCTGTAGTTATTACAATCCTTTCCAGCAGTCTCACTTCTGTCATGTTTCAGTATTTCAACAGGGATATATTTCACACATGTGATTTGCTCATCTTCTGCAGCTGTACTTTTCAGCCTGCTGCAGGTTATGCACTATTATATTACAGGTGGGGCATCTTTATTTCAGACTTTATTTGAGACATTTTCATTTTTCTGTTTGGATTACAGACTGCAACACACTTTTGTAATCAAGCAATACTTGCAAACACTTTTACACTGTTACTTGCACATTTTATTACTTAGTGACTACACTGCACTCTTTTGCTAACTGTCATACTTTGATATTTCTTTACAGTTACTGGGAGTGGATTACTGACCTGCCTGGTGGCGCAACCGCACCAGCCTATCGCCATAGGCTCTGCGGTTCGCAGAACGGACACCTGCAGCTGTAATATAAATGAAGTAATATTGGAATACACATCCATAATATCAGCTAATTTAATTTCTTACATACATAATTAAATGTAACTTACTCAGTAGTGGGGCATTGGGCATTTGCCGGGCCTCCTGGATCCAAAGGTTCAATTGGTCCTGCTTGCGTCTCTTCAGGTCCGCATGGTGGTGATGGACCTGCTCACCAGTCCTTGGAATCCCTGTGGCACTGGTGAGATCATGAGCCAACCGGTCCCATGCCTCAGCCCTATATGCTCCCCACAGGACCTGGCCCTGCATGAGTTGGGCCTCATGATTGTGGACTAGGAGCCAGACCATGTATCTGGACTCCTCAACACCCCACCTCTGTGCTCGAAAGCAACTACCCTCACCTACACCTGACATTCTGGCTGCAAGTCAGTTCTACAATCGTTTATGCTGTGTATTCCCGCCTATGGGGCTTATATATGCCGTTTTCCTGCACTTATCTGTGATTGGCCATTTTGGAATTGTATCCACTTCACAAAACCTGCTTTGTCATACTCCACTTTCTATTCATTCCTATATATTTGCTATTGCTGCATTTCTGAGTACAGCTGTCATGGATTAGTGGTTCAGTACCTTGACTATGGTGCATGGTATCCGGGGTTCGAACCTGGCCACTGCTTTTTATATTTTATGACTGTCTAGACAGGCTAGGGGGTGTGTCTGTGTAAAGGCAGTTTTATTACAGCTTGCTCAACGTTGCCCGTCGGTTAGCTTGTTAGCGCGGTACGCAGCTCGGCGCAAACGGGGTGCGCTGGTTCACGCCTCATTTGGCTGTCAGCACGCATATTACGCTCAGCTCAGCTAGGGTCACACAGTTTCAGCATGTGAAACCGCTGCTCAGCTACGGGCACTCATTTTGCACCTGTTAAACCACTGCTCAGCTACGGGCACTCATTTTGCACCAGGTAAACCACTGCTCAGCTACGGGCACTCATTTTGCACCAGGTAAACCACTGCTCACCTACGGGCAGATGCACTCAACCTGTTAAACTGTGGCTCAGCTATAGGCACATCTGACATTTTTTATTGTTTTGTTACCTCACATTTCTTCAAAATAAATGAACTATTTCATTACATTTTACATAAAATGTGATTTTATATGTGTACATGTTTGTCAGGGACTTGTTTCATGCTTATTTTGCTAAAAATAAAAATTGGTGTTGTGGGGGCTCGAACCATGAATGCCTGCTCTTCAGCCGACATCTCTACCGCTACGCTATTGCTTCTTGGCTTACCTTGCATATTTAGTTCTTATATGCTTTCCCACTGACTGCTAACTGTAGCTGTGCTACGGGCACGCCCGCGCAAACGAGTGCACTCACGGGCAAACATCTTTACGATTTAAAAAAAATTTATAACATGTTTATTTATATATTTTCTGTTCATAGTCTGTGGGGGCAGGTGTTGTGTTGTGTTTATTCACATTTCCACGGACTCTGTCGTGGGTGTTTACTTTGGGCACTTTTACTCTTTTGGGGGAGTGTCCGCTTACAGGGCTCGGCCTACGGACACGCCCCCTACTGTCTTACACGGACCGTGTTAGCCTTAGGTGTGATTCAGCATGCTCTCATGAATATGCAGAGAATGCTGACATCACTCCGTTTAACTGCAGCCTCCGTGTAAGAGTTATAACTCTTACACGGAGGCTTCGTGAATCCTGCCCTATATCTTTTGCTGGAAGTGGCAAATGAGATCTGAAGTATTGTGTTGAGGTATTCTGGGTAAGGGAGAAGCTCGAGAGTTTTTGGTTGACATAAGCTTTAGCAACAGCCGAGTCAGATATGAGGGATCGAATTCAAACCCATCAGTTGAGAACAGAATTGAAAACATCAGATCATTTTTTTTCTTAATAGTACTATTTTTGTAGTGTATGGTTTTCTTTGCATGCTATAAAGTAAAGTTTTCTTAGTTATTTTTAGTGTAATGGGTATTGTAAATAGGTACTGATGTTCTTTTTTCCCTTTTGTTTTTCCCTTCTCTCTTTCTTCTTGTTCAGTTTTAAGAAATTTAGGCCATGCAATGTAAAAAAAAAAACACCTGGTTAAAAGAGCATGACAAAAGAAAAATTAATGTGCTTTTTCTCTTTCTTGCATGGGGGAATGACTAGATTAAGAGAAAGCAAGTAAATGAAAAAGAATATTAAATATTATGAGGCTTTTTTCTAGCAAATGAATGTATGCTTAGAAGCAATTTTGTATCTGTCCATCATGTCTCTATGGAAACAATTTGATAAAGAGAAATTGACTGTCTAGTTCTTATGTCTCCATGGAGACAATATGATAACAAGAAATTGACTGTCTGGTTATCATGTCTCCATGGAGACAATATCATAACGCAAAATTGGTTACAGTCTGGTGGAGAGTGATTGGGTGGGAACAAAAATATAAGAGAAACTGGCTGGGAAATCATGTTCTCTGAAATCATTCAGGGGTTTTCCCAGTTGGGAGAGCTTTAAAGATAAGACAAAACCAGTTAGCACTTTGTAGAAGCACAGGCTGCACCATGCATCGCAGCATGGATAACCTTTCTTTTAGGTTAACTCAAGTCTATCAGTGTGGCTGTCAGTTTTGGACTTTTGTTGCTATTAGGAGAGCAAAACTTCAATATTTGTAGATGTATATTGTTTTGTGTGTTATTATTAAATTAAAAGGTTTTATGGGGTATTGTTTTTTTGTTTGGAGGCTTTCAATAAAAAAAGAAGTTATGTACTCACCATAATGTTCTATGTGTGTTGTCCATCTTCGCCTTGATTTCTTACTAGGTTGGGTTCAGATCCTGTCCTCAGATTCTTCTCGGCCATTATTTTGAAGCTCGAGGTCCTCTGCCAGCTAGTGGCTCACTCCCTATCCCAGCATGTACCAGAACTATCTCCAGATCCTGTTTGCCCTAAACGTATACAGGTATGCCTAACTCTAAGGAAGGTTTCAGAGACTGATGAAGAGGGCAGAGGTCAAGGGGATTAAAATTTGGTTAGACCCAGTCTTTTAAGAGTGAGAGAAAGAGAAGAGGGAAGGAGGGTGAAATGTAAGAATGAAGGCGAAGATGGACAACACATATGGAATGTTATGGTGAGTACATAACTTCTTTATGTGATGTTGTCCTATCTCGCCTTCATTCTTACTAGGTTGGGACAGTGTCCCTAGCACATTGATTCTTGGGTGGTTCACAGGAGAATATTCCTCAGAACCATGGACCCAAAGGAGGCTCTATTCCTGGCGGCCAAATCAACTTTGTAATGAGTGATAAAAGTATGTGGTTTAGCCAATGTTGCTGCAACACAAATAGTGTCAATTGATACCTTAGCCAGAAAGGCTGAAGATGTAGCAGTTGCTGTCATAGAATGGGCCTCAACTTTTTTTGGAAGTTATTTATTTTGAGACTTGTAAATAAAAGTTATACAATCTGAAAACCAAGTGTAACTTTAGAGATCGAAGGTCCCTTCTTTGAATCTGAAAAGGAAACAAATAACTGATCAGATTTTCAGAATTCAGCAGTTCTGTGCAGGTAAAAACATAACTGTCTATGTACATCCATTTGATGCAACATGTACTCTGCTTTGTTTTCATAATTTGGGAAGAAAACTGGTAACTCAATACTTTGATCCAAATTTGTCTCTGAAACCACCTTAGGTAAAAAGGATGGGTTTGTACGCAAAGACACCCTGTCTCTATGGAAGAGCAAATAAGAGTCTGATGAGCCTTTCCACTAAATCTCCGAAATGTTTTATTTTTCCCTTAAATAGAAGGTTTAGTTCCTAGCTCCACCCCCTCAGTTCACAGATGATTAACCTTAACTGACCTATTCTAACTTATGAGTGACTCCTTAATTGACAAGTTGTAATTTCTGTCAACTGACTCACAAGAGACAGAGCTGTGGTCTCTTTTCATGTTTTAAACTGCAGTTAAAAGCAGAATACAAGTAAGACACAGTGTAAAGAAAACAAATCACAGTATGCAAGCAGAAAAAGGCAATAACATAATACAAAATACAAGAAATAAAAAGCAAACTAACCTTTCCCTCACAGCAAACTGTTGCAGAGTCTGGGTGAGCCTTTCTAGTAAAGGAGGCTTTATGGACAATGCTTGCAACTCTGACACCCTTCTGGCAGAGGTGATTTCTACTAAGAAAATGGTTTTCCAAGTCAAAAACTTTAATTTGCAAGATGATACTGGTTCAATGGGAGGAAAAACTATACAAGATAGAATGAACTTTAGGTCCCATGGTGTTGGAGGCTCTCTGACAGGCAGTCTTAATAACATAGTACCTTTGAGAAAGGCCTTGGATAGCTTATGAGATATTATGTTAGAACCAGAGTCTCCAAAATGAAAGTTCGAGATCACTGCTAGCTGAACCCTAATAGTAGCTGCAGCTGCGCCCCCACTGAAAATTTTGCTAGGAAGTCCAGAATTAAACTAATAGGAGCAGAAAAGGGATTGATATGGTTATAGGTAGCCCATAAACAGAATCTTTTCCAACTGCTTTTATAAATCTTCCTCATTGAAGCTTTATGAGAAGAAAGTAGAATGTGTTTAACTTGCGAAGAGAGGGTTGGAATCCTGGCTATCATTGGAAATAGAGCAGCCATGCTGTCAGTTTGGGGGTCTGAAGGGATGGGTGGAGCATTCTTGATGCATGAGTCAGAAGAACCGAAACTGGGTCCAGAATCCATGGCTCCTACCAAAGATGAGGCCACAGGAAGGGGAACGAAGACAGTATGGAGCTGTGAGTATCAAGTTCCTTCCCAAACAACTGGCTTTCTGAAGGACTTTGGGAATTAATGGAAAAGGGGGGAATGAGTAGAGGAGACCCAGGGACCAATCATGTACAAGTGCATCCCTTGGTAATTCCCCTGGAGAGGGAATGAGGGCAAAGTAGCTGCTGCATTTGGCATTCATGGACAGCACAAAAAGGTCACAGCAAGGCTGGCCCCATTTTTGAAAATTTTTTTCCGCTACTCCCTGTTTCAGGGACCACTCGTAAGGCATCAGAATCACTCTGCTGAGTCTGTTCGCTATCACATTGGATTTCCCCGGGATGTGCATTGCTATCAGAAAACATTGGGAGAATGTTGCCCATTGCCATCCTCTCAGGGCCTCTTGACAAAGGGGGTAAGATCTGGTTCCTCCTTATTTGTTTATATACCATATGACTGACATGTTGTCTGTTTGGATTGCACTGGAGAGAGTCCTCATATGCTTGCAACGCTAAAAGCACCACTCTCATCTCTAGGACAATGATGTGCAAGTAAGCCTCATGATTCTGCCAGGTGCCTTGGACTGCCTTTCCCAGATAATGCCCCCCCCCCATCTGAGAGGCGTCCGTGGTCACCGTGGCCACTGGTCGGGTGTGAGTGAACAGTCGACCTTGAGTCACTTGAGTGGAGTGTAGCCACCATCGAAGATCCTTCTTGCAAGTTTCTGTTATGACTATTTTGTGAGACATCGGCAGTTCCTGCATTGACCACTGAGTGGATAGCAATCACTGAAGAATCCAAATATGCAGACATGCCAGGGGGACCAAAACTATCACTGCTGGCATGATCCCAAGAGTTTTGAGGACTACCTTCAATGGGGCTTTCTTTCTTCTTAATAGGGACAACACTCCACTAAGCAGACACGCAGAGAAGTATAGTAAAATCCATAGTTTATTCCAACAATCCACAAAGCTTTCAGGTAATAACCCTTCTTCAGTGTGTATAACAAGTAATAGTCACATCATTTACATATTTTTACCATACTTCTCTGTGTATCCGCTTAGTGGAGTGTTGTTCCTATTGTTTTAGTTTGTTCTCCTGTGTGATTCACCATAGTGCTGGTTTGGATCATCTGTTTGTACTTGCTTTCTTTCTTCTTAACAGGTATCTCACCTGGTACCTTAGAGATTGGACCCTTTCTGGCGGAAGTCTCGCTGTCATTTGTGTTGAGTCTAATTCTGCACCTATAAAAACCACATGCTGATATGGCACTATGGCAGATTTTCTTGTAGTTTATAGTAATCCCAAGGTGGGAGTAGAGTTGTAAGGTTGTATTTCTGGCCTTGATTAGCAGATGCCTGGTCGTGGCGGTTAAGAGCCAGTCGTCTAAGTATGGAAACACCCAGAATCCTAGACATCTCAAGTGAGCCGCTACTACTGCCATACATTTGGTAAACACTCTGGGGGCTGTAGTGAGGCCAAAGGGCAGAGCTCGTAACTGGTAGTGACTGGTTCCCAGCCGAAAGCACAAGTGTCTCCTGGATCACCTTTCCATTTTTATGTGGTAGTATGCATCCTGGAGATCTATAGAGCACATCCAATTGTCTTTTCCCAGGAATCTGAGTATCAACTGCAGTGTCACCATCTGGAACTTGCTCTTCTTTACTGATTTGTTTAGAATGCTGAAATCCAGAAATGGTCTCCAGTCCCCTATTTTCTTTGGAACTAAAAAGAATCTTGAGTAAGTTTCAGATCCTAATTGGTCTGTGGGATCTTCTTTTGTCTAGCAAGTTTTGAATTTCTAGCATTGCCTGTTCCTTTTGACTGGGTGGAATGTCTGGAACTTTTTTCATCTTTGGGGTGAGAAGGGAAAACGGGATGATGTAACCTCTGGATATGATGCTTTGTACCGATTTGTCTTTTGTTAGTTGTCACCAGGCTTCTGGGTACAAAGATAAGTGACACCTGACTGCCTCCAGAGCTGGACAATCAGGCCTCCTTTCTGAAAGGGCCTACCAAAAAAGGATTCTCTGTCATCCTGATTTTGCGAACCCCATCTGCCATGAGGTCAGCGTCTTACATTATTACTTCCACCTCTGCCCCTGGAGGAAGTTTCACCATGTGTGTCCTGAAAAGATCTCTGTGATTTTTGGAACCACATCTTAACACTACCTCTCAGACCCTTGGGATAAGGTCTAGTGAGCATGGAAGAATGGACACCTATGGCAGACAGAGTCTTTCCTTTCTGTTCACACCTGTTGAGTGTGTCCTTTACTTTAGGCCCAAACAAGGATGAGCCATCAAATGGGGCATTTATGAAGGAAGACTTAAAGGGTTCTGCAAAGTCACATAATTTCATCCAAGAATGTCTCCTTAGGGAGATTCCAGAACCCGCTGCTCTACTTGTTCCATCAGCTGCATAGGATATGAGCCTCATTGATGTGTTAACAACTGAGTTTAAGGTAGCAAGCTGAAAAGATACTTTGTTGGCAAGCCCTTCAGCTACTGAACCTTAGAGGGTATCTCCTAGCTCTTTCAGGAGATCCCTCTATAGTCTTGTAAAAGGGATAAAATAGTTCAGCGATCTGAGAGAAAAAGCCACTGAGGAAAAGATGCACTTTCCGTACCTGTCTATAGTCCTGGATTCCTTGTTCGGGGGGTGGACAGAAGTTGTCTCCAAGAGTTCTTTCTAAGTGGCAGCTGCCACAACCATGACATCAACTGGGACTCCTTTTGTTAAAAAGGATTTGTTGGAGGGGGATGTAATACATTTGTTTGGCCTTCTAGGAATAGGCTCCATGGAATCTGGGGACTCCCATGCCTTTTGAGAAACCAGCTTGAGGAGCTCATCAAAAGGTGGAGACACCTAAAAGGTGGAAGGGTAACACCCAAAGGCCTTCAGGTATACAGACTCCTCCAGTGAAGGGTTAGAGGACTTCTAGCTACCTCTCTGCTTTAGCATTTCCAGGACTTCTCCAAAGGAGACATCATCGGGAGGTGACCTTGGGGAACCTTCTGCCTCATTGAGGTCTATATCAGAAGTGATGGACTCCTCTGGGGAGTCTAAGTGCTTCCTCTTGCACAGTCTCTTCCAAGGGACCTCCTCAGAAGGGTACTCTGGGGAGGTTCTGAAGAGTGGGGGGGTGCCCTGTGGGGCATCCTGAAGCCTAGCGTCTCTGCATCCCTGTAGATGTTGGGGTAAAGAGACAGGCACCAATGCTCTGGAGGGAGGAATATCCAGAGAGGACTGTGGACCTGTCTGTGGAGACAGCACCCTCCTCATTACCTCAAAAGCCTCCCATCCCTGATCCGAGGATATCTTTGGGTCCAAAGAAGCCGAAGGACACTCTGGAACCAAAGATGATGGATCCAAGTCTAAGGTAGGAGCCAAACTCACCCTAGCTGAGGCCCCGAGAGGCAAAGTCAGATCCGACAGCTGTCTGATCCGACTTGCCTCCCCTGGACCCAAATAAAGAGTGTCGGCTTCAAGACTCTTCCAGCTCCGATGGAGCTGAGGACATCTGAGCCAAGGCCGGATCCGACAGTTCCACTAATACCAACTCCAGACCTTCCAACTCCAAAGCCAGAGGTTGGATTGGTGGAGGGCTTGGAGCAGAAGAGGTGGATGTCATAGGTTCCGAAGCCCTGGGGGTTAGATCCAACAGTAATTTGGCCAGTGCTGCTGTCTGTAAGAGCCTCTGTACCACCCAATCCACATCATCATCGGAAAGGCTCCTAGAAGACCGGGTTAAGGGAGTGGGAGATTTAGTCCTTTGTAGTATGGGAGATCTCAAAATGGGGAGACCGGCTCCAAGGTTGGGGACCGGTTCCTAAGTTCAAACTCCACTGGTACTGAGCAAGAAGGTGTCAGAGCCGATGTAGCTTTGTTTGTTCCTTTGTATCCGAGGAGAACAGTCTAGGCATTTTGTATGCCAGACCCAATGATGTAGAAGAGGAAGGTCTTTTTCCAGAATTGTCTGATTTGTCAAATTGGAGACTTATCCGATCTAGATAAACCCTGACCTTCTTTCAGTGCCTTTGAGAAGGAAGTTTTAAGAAGACCTTTTAGGATCAGCTTATTTTTCCTCTTCAGGAGGGCGCATCTTTTTGTTACACTTGTCACACTTTTTAAAACCCATTTGCTTAGATTCCTTGCCAGACATTTTAAGGTAAAGAACAAAAGCAAAACTACAACAAAAGTTTTTTTTTTGTGGACTGGACCCTCTAACTTAAATGGGTCGAGCTACTTGAGAGACAGAACACACAGGGAAAAAACAAAGATTAAGCCCTCTAACTTAAATGGGCCCAGACACAGAACACCCAGGGGAAAAAAACAAAGACTAAGCCCTCTAACTTTGTTACAGTTTTCTAAGTTAAACAAACTACAACACTACAACGGCAACTGCACTAGTAACAAACTGGGAAGGAAAGACAAGAACAGTAGGGTTAAAGGCCTCCAACTAAATCAAGTTATTTAACAGTTCTCTAATTTAAATGAACTGTTCCACTAATACGGTAACTACAAATTAACACAAGCCGGGAAGGGAAAATACAAGACCTAGTGAATAAATGACAGCCAAAGTCAGAAATAGCTCAAATACAAAAATTATCAAGTCACGAGTAGACACACTCAGATATAAAAGTTAAAATATCCAATTATCCAAAAATTGTAAAACTTTTAGACCAAAGGGTAATCAAAAAAATTGTACTTAGCCAGAGCTGGCAGACAAGTGCTCAATCTTGTTTAGCGGCAAACGAGATCTGGGGATAGTTCCAGTGCATGCTGGGATAGGGAGTGAGCCATGAGTTGGCAGTGGACCTCGAGCTTGAAAATAAGGCAAAAACAGATCTGAGGATCAGATCCAAACTCAAACTAGTAAGAATGAAGGAGAGATAGGACAACATCAAATCAAAAAGTTTTGTAAGATGTCACATATGCTCAAATGGATATGACAAGAAACAACTATATAAAAGGTCAACCTGCTAAACAGTGTATGCATGTAGCACAAAAGCTGGAACTAGACATTTAACAAAAAAGGTGTTACACTTAAAGGGTGGGAATAATAACTTTTTAATGCAATGATACTTTCTGTAATATCTTTGAATGTCAATGGTCTCACAGATAAGTACAAAAAAAGAAAGAAGAGTGAACTATATTAAAATGTTGAGTGCAAATAGCTATGTTACAGGAGACACACTTGGAAAGAACTGAACATGTGCATTTGATAAAGAAAGGTTTTCAGGATGGTTATTCAGCAGAATAACTGCGACAAAGGAAAAGAGGAGCACTTATATTAATTGCAAGAGGAACTCCAATAGCGATAAAAGAGGATAAAAAAGATAATAATGGTAGGTTTTTAGTGTAAAAGGGCTACTGGCAAGGGAGGAGGATTACATTGACATGTATTTATATTCCACCTATAACTGCTATAATGGAGCTGAAGAAAATATTCTGGAAGAAATAATCAGTTTTCAGCAAAGAATATTACTTACACGGGGGAATGAATTTGATTTGCAGCAGTGAAGATGTGTCTGGGGTGCCCAGAAGGGAAAGTATAACAAAGGAGGGTAGATTTTTGAAGAAATTTATGAAAATATTTGGCATGGAAGATGTGAATTCAGTAACAAGAGTTTGGAGTGAATTTGCATATTATTCCCCAAGATATAAAAAGTGGGCTAGGCTAGACAGAATTTACATTTCACAGGAAGATGTGCATTTAATTGAAGGTCTTGATACACATTCAATAACTATTTCAGATCATGCACCAATAATAACTAAAATAAAAACACAGTATAATGAAATAAAAATGAGACACTGGCATTTTCCCACCTATCTGTTGAAAAGAGAGGAATTTAAGGAATGGGTAACGGAGATTATTCAGGAACTATTTGAGAGGATAGAAATTACTTCTGAAAATATAGTTAGGGAGTGGGATAAAATTAATTTCTTCTGAACATATAGTTAGGGAGTGGGATAAAATTAAGGTGGGGTTTAAAATAGGGTGGAAATAAAAAAAAGGGAGCTATGATTAAGAAGTAACAAGAATTATTTAGAGGGACTGACAAATGTTAAAGTACTGCAGAATAGGTGGAATCTCACAGAACTAGAAGATGATCAACTGCAGAATGCTAAGCAGAAAATAAGAGATTACTTTGATAATATACAGCAGTTTAGGAAGACTGCTGTTAAGCAACTGTTTTTTGATAATAATACTAGAGCACAGAAACTCTTAGCACAACAACTCAGGCAACAGAACATACAAAGGGCTGTAGCCAAGCTTGGGGAACCTATAACAAGGAAGGTAACAAGAGATCCTGTAGCGGTAATAGAAAAACTTTGGAAGTTCTATGAAAATCTGTATAAAGCAGAGAAATATGGAAATCAAGAAAAGATGCAACTGGAAATATTTTGGAATAATTAAATATTCCAAGGCTAGAGGTAGATGAGGCTCAATTACTAATGGTTAGGATAGGAGGAGATGAGATAAAAAATGTGATGTATAACCAATCTACAGGAAAGTCCTCAGGAATAGATGGTATTCCTGTGGATGTTTGGAAGCTAGGAGGAAAAAACTGATAAAGATCTGGAAGAAAGCAGTGGTAGCTGTAATACCTAAAGAGGGTAAAGATCCATCAGATCCAGCTTCATACAGGCCAGTTTCAATACTAAACCATGATTGTAAGGTGTTCATGTCTATAATGGTTAAAAGAATGGCAAAAGTAATGCCAAAAATTGATAGATAAGGATCAATGTGGATTTGTGGAGGAGAGGAAAACAGTAATGCCAAAAATTGATAGATAAGGATCAATGTGGATTTGTGGAGGGGAGGCAAACATTTGACAACATTAACAGAACACTGATAATCCAGAGGGAAGCAGAATGTAAGAAAATTCCATTTTTGTGGGTGGGTCTTGATGCAGAGAAAACATTTGACAGAGTAAGCTGGGACTATATGAGCAGGGCAATGGAAGCATTTGCATTTCCTGAAAAAAAATGTAAGTTTGATTATGAGGATACATGAGGGACTGGAGGAGAAAATTAAAGTGGGCGTGGTCCTGTCTTATAATTTGTGCTTGAGCAGAGGAACCAGGCAGGGAGGGGTGTCCTCTTTCCCCTTTGTTATTTGCATTATATTTAGAACCATTGGCAAAGAAAATAAGGGGCTCAGAAATTCAAGGATATAATTGGAATGGTAATCAAGAAAAGCTGTCTCTATTTACAGATGATATTATTTTATACCTGATAAAACCAGAAAAACACATTACAGTGTTGTGGAATATTATGAGACAGTTTCAAATATTTTCAGGATACAACATTAATGAAGCTAAAACAGAGGCAATAGCAGTAAATGATGTATCTACTGTACATATGAATTGGTTCAGCAATATCCATATTTATGGGAGCATGCTAAAATTAAGTATGTAGGAGTATGGATAAAAAAATATTCTGGTGTGGTAGCTAAGGATATGTGAGAAGCTACTAAACAAAAGATAATACAAAAACTGAGAAAATGGAAGCTTTGTTATATGGATATGGATAATAAGATGCAAGCAGTCAAAATGCTTTTAGTCCCTTTAGTTTTATACACAGGTCAGGCATATTTTTATAAAACAGAGGAGAAGTTGTGGATAGCAATTAATAAAGAGCTGAAGGACTTTATCTAGGAGGGGAAGATGGCAAGAGTCAGTGGGATAAGCTGATTCTTCCAGTAGAACAGGGCGGACTGAGATTACCCAATTTGAAGGAGTATTTCAGAGCTACACAGCACTAATTAGTAGAGCATATGAAATATTGCAGAATTACTATAAGAATCAATCAGAAGAGGTTAGAAAGGATTGGGAAGTGAGATCAGATAAGCAATTCACAAAGAAACAATGGGAGGATATATGTATATCCCCCAAATTTGCAACAAAATCTAAAAGATTTAAGATTTTTACTTGGAAATGTTTACATAGATATTTTTATACCCCAAGTAGACTCCAGAGAATTTTTCCTCAGGTAGACAGCAAATGTTGGAGGTGTGATGGGGAAGAAAGAGGTAATTGGGTACATATTTTCTTGGAGTGCAGTGAGTTGGCAGACATTAAAGATTTCCTGTGAGATGCACGGTCAGAGATCCTGGGTGGACAGATTGGTGTGACAAGGGAGATGATTTTTATGATAATTGCCTAGACATGGTAAGGCCTTGCTGTGTCTAATTATGGTGGCTGCCAAAAAGCAATTACTAGAAAATGGAAATCAAAATCTAAAACAGCTGTACTAGAATAAGTGAATATAGTAACAGAGCTAAAAGAGATCTTTAGAAAAGGGTAGGAGCAAACTACATAGGAAAAAAAGGGAAATGTGGGAACAATACATACAAGGGACGAATGAGGTTTAAAAGAAGGCTGGACTTGAATGAGCAGTTTGATTGCTTTTACACAAATGTAGATTTGCCTATGTCACAAGTGATAATTTAATAAAGTTGTTTAAAAAAAAGAAAAAAAAAGGCTACAAACTAATGTCTTCTGAAAACATACAAACTGTTTTTCATACCTGGGAGGAGACTAGAGATAAGAAAAGAACAGGCACCAATCAGTGTAAGGAGGAACACAGACTGCAACATGGTCTTTAGCATGGGTAACCTTAATTTTAAATTAGCTAATGCCTATGGTGCTGCTGTCAATTTGTGACAATTATTCCCATATGGAGGGTTAAACTTCATTTTTAAAGATGTACATAGCCTTGTGCGTTTAATAAGTTATTAAAATGTATTTATTTTTTGTTTGAGGGTTTTCATTAAAACAAAAAAGACTTGAAAAATGTGACATAGGTTCAAATGGAGAGGGTAAGAGACAACTGTATAAAATATCATCCTGCCAAACTTTAGTATGTGTAGGTAACATAAAAGTTGAAAATATACAGTTAAAAAACCCTATCATATAATAGGCGGGAACAGTAACTTCTTATAATTATAGCTATGCCATCCATATTACCTTGGAATGGAAATAGTTTTACAGGTATAGACAAAAAGGAAAGAGTACTGAATTATAACATGAAATGCAGAGTGCAAATGGTAATGTTGCAACAGACACATTTGGAAAGAAATGAACATAAGAATTTGATAAAGAAAGGATTTCACAGTGGATATTCAGCAGAATATCAAGGACAAAAGATAAGGGGAGTAATTAAACTAATTGCTAGAGGAGCTCCAATAGTGATAGAAGAGAGAAAAATAAGATAATAATTGAAGCCTTGTGGTACTAAGGGGCAATAAGTTATGAGCAGACACCTAACTATGGCAGGAAAAGTAGGTTGAAGAATAAAGTGTGGGGGTGTAAATACTGATACCAAGGTGACACTGACAGGTTGTGTACTTTTGGCTGGTTAAAGTCCTTGTGTTAGGAAAGAAAAGTATGAGT